>NW_017308081.1:51968-117633 GCF_000935625.1 Nanorana parkeri | reverse complement strand
CATACCCCAAACCCCAGCTAGTGTTCCTTGGCCTAATAGACTGCTGAACAACATTCTTCTTGCCAGGCATATTACTTAAAGCGTTACCTAATGTGGAACCACAGTCTTCATATCAAAGACCTTACCGCTCACCCTGTGAGGTCTATGATATTATCAACACTTGGACTTCCGTTGTCAGGTCTGTAATTCTGCTCAAATCTCATTACTCTAGACCATCCATATACCCAATATATCCGAGTAATGTATAGCACCTATTGTTCATGCCTTTAAATATGGACTCAGATGCCCTCTTGTTGCATTTAACCTTGCAGCAGATCTTTTACATTTCTTATGTTGGGGAAGATGAGCTTCTCCTTGAGATGTGCAATCTCCTTCCCCCAATAGGCAAATTCCCACAATGTGGGAATACATCTGCATCAGGCAGAACATGATGGATCAAGCTCTCGGGCCTGGAACTGGTATCCCTACACTTAACAATTTTGTATCCGATTTCCTGGTTACTGTTTGTTATTTTGCATGTTTATGAATACACTTGTTCTCGTTATTGTCCTGGTGAGTTTTACCAGACATACACATCTCATAGCAGGGATTGTCTGAAGTACAAACATTTCACTGCTAATCTCTCATAAACACTAACATGTCTAAACTCATAATAATGTCTTAAAGTGTAAGGGACCTTTGCTCACCACATTGAGCAAACTATGGCAAGGACTTTGTCTGGCACCTCAGTTAGTCATACTCTAGGAGACTCACTTTACTCCAAAATCTACCCCTAAGCTCCTTATACAGGGTCATCAACAATGGTATCTTTGGTATGGTATTCCCAAGGCTAAAAGGGTGGCCATTGCTATGCATAAAACCCACCTCTTCCTACTGAAGACCCAGGTGGTAGATTCAAAGGGAAGAATTTCATCTCAAACACTTTAAATAAACGGACTGAATTCTGTAAGGGCCTTACGATATTATTCTCTGGCAGGGTGCTCTGTGCTTTGCCACCCTCCCAGAGAATAATATCATAAGGACCTTACAGAATTCAGTCCGCATATTTAAAACAGTTATAAAGCTAAATGCCCATAGGTCTTGTCTTAAAAGGCAATATCAAAAGTGTTATCTAATCTGGCTTCCAATATTAGGACCTTGAAATTCAAGCACAAACAATCTCTACTAGCTGAAGAAAAACTTAATGACCCTGAGAAGGTATCCAAGTAATTGATATGGGAGGGCCAAAAAGCAGTTCTAAAGCTAAATGCCCATGGGTCTTGCCTTAAAAAGGCAAAAGCAACAGAGGTTTCAAATCTGACTTTCAATATTAGAACCTTGGACTTAAACACAAATGATTCTGCCTGAAGATTAACTTAAACTTCATAAGATGTGTTTAAGATTGGCTAGGATCCTGGAGGCCAAGACATGAGCCAAGATAAGATATTTAGCCCAAAAATTCTATGAATGCAGGAAAACTGTGAGAGAATGCTGGTTTATGCCTCTAATTCCCATATAGAGCCCAGTCATGTTTAATATTGCACAGGGTAGTCCCATATTACACACTTCTAAAATAGCCCAAGAATACCGCCCACAAATCGGAGGAGCCAAATCCAACACAGGACTCTGGTCAGACTATTTAACACTATAGGCAAACTGCATGGGTTCAGTAGGGGGCCTGTAATGTCCCTCAGGTGGGTCAGCACTAATCTCTCAAAAGACTTCATGGCCACAGATGTTAAAGTGAAAGGCCTGTAGTCATTTAGTTCTGTAATTATAGATTTCCTAGAAACCAAAAGCATTTTAGAAAGTTTGAAACAAGAAGGAACCTCAAATAGCGGTGGCATTGCCTGAGATTGTTTCGCATCTATGGATGCATATGACTGGTGGGTCTCCAATCTGCTTGTTAGAGTACTTTCCGGTCTGACAGGGCACTAAATCACTACTCCTGAGGACATCTGCCTTCGTCCTAGGTATGTAGGCTGTACAGGCACTGGCTCTAATGGGCAGGTGAATGTGAAAGACAACATGGTGCTTTTTCCATTGCTTTATTTAACTCTTGCATATGTTTTAGCTAAGGGACACCACTGGATGTTTGCTGGGGTTGTCAGTGTCTGGGGACAGTTTAAAATGGTGGTTTTAAGCTCATCTGCCATGAACAAGAGACCGTCATGTTGGGTTTTGGGCATTCTGCCCTTACTATTGTGTCATGTCCTGTTCCATGCACAAGAAGTTTCTCCGGGTAAAAGAACGGGTAGATTCTTCCTCCCCAAATGGACAGTGATCCCCAGCATGCTCTAGCTGCACTGCAGATAACTGATCCTCTTCACTAGGGTAGCAAGACAAGGGCTTAATGCTGTGACCTACAACACAGTGTCTTCACCTCCCTGAGCACCTGAGGTCAGGGGGTAAGGAAATGCCCACAGTATGTACCCTCGATTGCTAGAGGCAGGCCATGATTTTGTGCTCTTGGTGGTTTCCTTCTTGAAGTGAGTACCCCCCAACCCCCACCCCCCAACATGCATACAGATACACCTGTGCTTGGGAACCTGTGTGCAAATCTCTCAGAATACTAATAGGACCCCATCACCTGCAGATGACTGTCCAAGCCTGTGGACCTGTGGAACATGTGTATGAATCCATCAGAATACCAGTAGGATCCCCTCACCAGTACCTGTACAGAGTCATCTGTGGAACATGGGTATGAACCGAGGGGTTCACACACGTTTCACAGGTGCAGAGAATACCAATAGGACCCCCTCACCTGTACCTGTGCAGAGCCACCTGTGGAACATGTGTGTGAACTCCTCAGCAAACCAGTAGGACCCCCCTCCCCTGCACCTGTGCAGAGCCACCTGTGAAACATGTGTGTCAGCCCCTCGGAATACCAATAGGACCCCCTCACCTGTACCGAGCCATCTGTGGAACACGTGTGACTCCTCAAAATACCAATAAGACCCTCTCACCTGTATCTGTACAGAGCCACCTGTGGAACATGTGTGTGAACCCATCAGAATAACAATAGGACACCCTCACCTGTGCCTGTGCAGAGCCACCTGTGGAATATGTGTGTAAATCACTCAGAATACCAATAAGACCCCCCTCTCCTGCACCCCTGCAGATCCCCAGGTGAAACATGTGTGTGAACCCATAGAAATACCAATAGGACCCCCTCACCTGTACCTGTGCAGAGCCACCTGTGGAACACATATCTGACCCCTCAGAATACCAATAGGGCACCCTCACCTGTACCCGTGCAGAGCCACATGTGGAACATGTGTGTGAACCCCTCAAAATACTAATAGGACCCCCTTACCTGTACCTGTGCAGAGCTGTCTTTGGAACATATGTGTGAACCCCTCAAAATTCTAATAGGACCCCTCACCTGTACCTGTGCAGAGCCTTCTGTGGAACACATATGTGACCCCTCACAATAACAATAGAACCCCCTCACCTGTACCTGTGCAGAGCCACCTGTGGAACATGTGTGAGAATCCATCTGAATAACAATAGGACACCGTCACCTGTACCTGAGCAGAGCCACCTATGGAACATGTGTGCAAACCCCTCAGAATATCAATAGGACCCCCTCACCTGTATCTGTGCAGAGCCACCTGTGGACCACATGTGAACCCTTCAAAATACCAATAGGGTTCCCCTCACCTGTACCTGTGCAGAGCCACCTGTGAAACATGTGTGTGAACCCATCAGAATACCAATAGGACCTCCTCACCTGTACCTGAGCAGAGCAACCTGTGGACACATGTTTGAACCCTTCAGGATACCAAAAGGCCCCCTCTCACCTGTATCTGTGCAGAGCCACCTGTGAAACAAGTGTGGAAACCTCTCAAAATACCAGTAGGATCCCCTCACCTGTATCTGTGCAGAGCCACCTGTGGAACATGTGTGAGAACCCCAAAATCCCAATAGGACCCCCTAACCTGTGCATAGCCATTTGTGGAACATGTGTAAACCCCTCAGAATATCAATAGGAGCCCCCCTAACCTGTACTTGTGAAGGACCACCTGTGGAACCCCTTAAGAACATTCTTAGAACCTGTCTCCAGAGTCTCAGATGAGCTGTGCAGGGTCTCAGGAGGCTGTGCGGGTTCTCAGGGAGCTGTGCATTGTCTCAGGTGGGCTGTGCAGAATCTCAGGTGGCTATGCAACGTCTCAGATGGGCTTTGCGGAGTCTTAGGAAGCTGTGCAGGGTCTTAGGTGGGCTGTGTGGGGTCTGGGGAAGCTGTGCCGGTTATCGAGTGGGCAGTGTGGTCCCTCAGGAGGCTGTGCAGGGTCTCAGGTGGGCTGTGCAGGCTCTCGGGTGTGCTGTTTAGGGTCTGAGGAGACTGTGCAGGGTCTCAGATGGGTTGTGTGGGCTCTCAGCAGGCTTTGCGGGGTCTCAGGTGGGTTGTGCAGGCTCTCAGGTGGGCTGTACGAGGTCTCAGTTCTCAGGAGGATGTGCAAACTCACAGGTGGACTGTGTGGCATCACAAGTGGACTGTGCGGGGTCTCAGGAGGCTGTTAGGGCTCTCAGGTGGGCTGTGCAGGGTTTCAGGTCGGCTGTGCAGAGTCTTAGGAAGCTGTGTGGGCTCTCAATTGGCCTGTGTGGGGTCTGAGGAGGCTGTGCATGTTCTTAGATGGGCTGTATGGGCTCTCAGGAGGCTTTGCAGGATCTCAAGTGGGCTGTGCGGCTCTCAAGAGGCTGTGCAGGGTCTCCGGTGGGCTGTGCGGCAACTCAGGTGGACTGTACGAGATCTTAGTTCTCAGGAGGCTGTGCCGCTTCTCAGGTGAGCTGTGCAGAGTCTTAGGAAGCTATGTGGGCTCTCAGGTGGGTTGTGGGGGGTCTGAGGAGCCTGTACAGGGTTTCAGTTGGGCTGTACAGGCTCTTAGGTGGACTGTGCAGGCTCTCAGGAGGACTGTGCAGGCTCTTAGGTGAGCGGTGCGGCATCTCAGGTGGGCTGTATGAGGTCTCAGGAGGCAATGCTGGGTCTCAGGTGGACTGTGTAGCATTTCAGGTGGGCTGTGTGGGGTCTGAGGAGGCTTTGCAGGGTCTCAGGTGGCCTGTACAGGCTCTCAGGTGGACTGTGCAGGCTCTCAGGTGGACTGTGCAGGCTCTCAGGTGTGCTGTGTCTCAGGTGGGCTCTATGAGGTCTTAGTTCTCTGGAGGCTGTGCCGGTTCTCAGGTAGGCTGTGCGGGGTCTCAGTTCTCAGGTGGGCTGTGCGGGCTCTCAGGTGGGCTGTGCAAGGTCTCACCAGGGCTGTGTGGGGTCGCAGGAGGTAGTGCAGGGTCTCACCAGGGCTCTGCGGGGTCTCAATAGGAGTCCGGATTGTCTTGTCGGCGGGTGCAGGCGGAATGGTTCCACAGTAAGGAGGAGATGTGTGCCCGGTTCTGTTGGTCCCCAGCAAGTGCGGAACCTTACGGCAGCCGCTTGTGTTCAAAAATTTAAAGCGCCGGTATCTGCGCTGATACGGTAATGGCAGGTGATGCTCTGCCCCACTGGTTTGGGGAGCCTGCGGTTGTGCCGCCCCCCTCAAAACTGACGCATAGTTTGCCTTGCAGTAGATACGCCTCTGGGTGAAACCCTCAGAATACCTATAGGTAGGGCAGCCATCAGGGGGGTACGGCCGATACTCATGTAAGGGGCCCGGGCAGCCTGGGGGGGCCCGTCCGGGTCCCTTACATGACTATCGGCCGACGGTGAAGGGCGAGGAGGCGGAGGCCTGGCCCTAACAGCGCAGGGCCCCAACATTGCCGCTCCAACGACTTTGAGACAAGCTGGGGCCCCATCAGCGATGCTGCTCGTCTGATGTCGGACTGGCCGGAAGTGACGTCACCTTAGTGATCTGACCAGCCCACCTGAGACCCCTTCAGAGCCCACCATAGACAGTGTCAGATGGGATGTGCAGCATCTATGGTGGGCTCTGCAGGGTCACTCTCAGGTAGGTAAGCCCGTGTCCAGGGGGAGGGGCGGCCTAATGCCGTGTAAGGGGCCCTGAAATTTCTGACAGCTGCCCTGCCTATAGGAACCCCTCACCTGCACCTGTGTAGAGCCACCTATCCTATCCCATCCTGTGAAACATGTGTGCGAACCCCTCAGCGGCATACACTGTAAGTACACAGAATATAATTAGCAGAGACCTCCCGCAACACACAATACATGCCCTCGGCAAATTCCGGAAGGGCTCGGAGTGCGATTGTCACCACCCTCGGGCTTGCAGAAGCTCGTCCACTTTCGGAAGAACTCGAGAACTTTCGGCTCCTTCCGGGAACACGAAGTGAGCGAGAGCGAGAGGTGAGTGAGCGACTCGTCTCCGCACCTTGTCCCGTGAGCCCGGTGACTGACAGCTGGCTGTCTGCGGCGCAGGTAATGGGCAGCGCTCCTATGTGTGGGCACAGGGGCCGGGAGAGGTGGCAGGTTGTGCTGAGACTGGCATCTGAAAGTTAGCTTTGAAGCCGGTCGGGCTAGTGACTAGTAAGCTGTGTGGCTGTAGATAAAGGTGGAGCGGCTGATCGTTTTACTGTGTGCTTTCACTACTTTAGTTCAGCCGGAGCTGCTCTTGCTGAGTTCCGAAATAAGTTGAACTTGTTAATATTCCATGCTGCAGGAGCCTGATGCCATAAAGTAATCAGCTCGGAGAAGATCAGCAGCAGTCCCCATTGGGAGGCAGTTATCTGATGTGTGACAGGCTTGTGTTGCTGCCCTTTAGCACACGCTATAACAAGGGCTAGTGTTTCCCTGTTCCTTATGTTCCTGGCATATCCAGCCTGCTTATGGCATTTGGGCATTCGAAAACGTGAGCAGGCACCTGTACAGCATGCCTTGCCATGTATAACACTGACATCCTTTTAGAACCATTTTAATTTTTTGGGATCCTGATTGCATATACTTATTTTTGTTAAAGTCAATGAAACCCTCATTTTAATATTTGAATAGCATTTACACCAGCTTACCTGGGCACTTACCTTGTGTGTGCCTGGCATATCCATCCTGCTAAGGCAACTGGGCATTAGAAAAGGAAAACGTGAGCAGGCACCTGTAAAGCAAGTCTTGGCATGTACAATACCGACATCCTTTTTTTTTAATCATTTGTTTTTGAGAGGCTGATTGCATAAACTTGTTTGCTAAAGTCTTATTAAACCCTATTATTTGAGTAGCATTCATAAAAGTTTACCTGGGCACTTAACTTGTCTGCTTTTTTTATTATCCTGGATCTAAAGATCCCTGCTGCAGGTTTCCTCTTCTAGGGTGGCTCTGTTGCTTTGTGGGATCCTATGGAGTCACCCTTACCTGTGCACACCTGGGGAGAGACCACAATCCACCTGCCTGCACTAAAGCCCACAGAGAGCAGCAAAAGAGGACCATGACAGGGCACACATGCGTTGTGAAGCTTAAACTTATGGAACATGTAGTCCCAATGAGGGGGATCAGGGGACATTCTAAGCTGTAATTATTGCACGCTCCCTTACCGGAAGTTCGGGAGAGCAAGCTTGAGGCTACATGGGAAGCAAATCAGATTGTAAATCTGTTTTTATTTAAATAAAAAAAACATTGTCCTCTGCTCCACTTGCCAAAATACAACCAATCCATAGAAATCATGTAAAGCTTCAGTACTACATAGGTGTTTTGAAAGCATGCAAATAGAGTGCCACTTTTGGGGAAGTAGAGTAGGCAGGTCAAGTCGTGTGACCACAAGGATGAAATTGGCTGCAAGAGGGATGCACTTTGAATTATTGGCAAAGCTTTTCTTCTTTATTGCACCCATAGAAAAATCAGCCTTTGTTGTAGTGCTCTGCTAATTTTTGGCTGCTAAATCGAGTATTGTAGAACATCAAAACATCTTGGAGGAAAAGGGCTGATCACACTTGTTTCCTCCCTGTGATTTTGATTTATTTAATCTTTGTTAATAAAGAGTCAAGTAATAAGTGGCGATACAGCGCATGTCTGTCTGAAGGCAGGACATGCCTGTCTGATCCTGGCAGTGTCTGTGTGAGTGGATGTGTGCACAGACTGATTAAAGAGCCGTGTCAGTATGTCTGCAGAGAGCTGGAGAGATGGCTCTCAAATAAGGAGATTAAAGCCCTATGAAAAGCCAAGTTAGTGTCAGACTCCCTGGCACCAACAGCTTCTTTCTGCATGTCCAGGTGCAGTGCACTATATTAACTTGTCATTGTAGGCATCTTATCCTGCTACGTCCAGGGTAATTGCTCTGATATTGATGACACGCTTGCGCTGCTGTTCACCCCCATTGCTATTTGCTCTCTTATAAAATCTATTAATTATCTTTAGGTTCTCCAATCGCCTGTCCATCTGTACTGGTGAATCAAACATTTCATGTCCTGAACATCTGGGGAAGATCTTGTTAGAGAGAAACCACGGGAGAACATGGCAAGCGGTGGCTTCAGGTCACACAACCCGCCTTCGTCTAACACCACCGATTTTCTAGAAGAATGGAAAGCCAAGCGGGAGAAAATGAGGGCAAAGATGCACGCAGCCGAGATGGCCGCAGCAGGGATTGCTGGTGCAACTGACAACGCCAATAAAACTAGCACTGAAATGAACAATAACAGTAGTAGTAACAATGTACCCAACAGCAATAGCCAAGCATCTGCATCGGTAATTAAAGTCCCAGCTATCAGTAGGACTGTGGAGGAACAGCAAGTTACCTCAGTGACTGCTCAGCAGAAGAAAACCTCAGTGCCCTTACAAGATGGTGTCCCAGGAGGAACAACACAGGAGGAACCGGCACCTCCAGTGTCCCAGGAGAGTTCAAGTAAAGCAAAAGACAAAGGGAAAAGTTGCGGCCCAAGTGCAAGAAAGGGTAAAGGGCAGATCGAGAAAAGAAAGATGCGGGAAAAGAGAAGATCCACAGGAGTTGTCAATATGGCTTCTGCAGAGGTAAGTGATTAGAAATTGTGTTATTATATTACATTTCTTTGTGAACACTATGACTTGCCCTCTTTCTTCCTGTGATACAAAACCTAACATCCATGGTCATATTTTACAAGCCAGCAGGCTTATAGGACATGGTGAGACCTTGGTCGGATGGGAAGAGTTCCAACTAACAAATTTTCTTCTAAAGAAGGTCAAGTAAGACCATCTTTTGTGGTCTAGGTATTCATATAAACATAGTTTTTATTGTTTAAATCTTAGACATTAAATGTAAATTATCTAATGCCCACAGAAACATTAAATATACGGTCATGAATGGTATAACAAGAGTTTAAGTAGTTATTCCTAAACTGTAAGTCCAGCCACTTTTACAGGGTTAGTCACAAAAGGGTGAAGAGTTTGGAGAAGGCAGGAGAAGTGAACAATCTAGGACAACAGAGCTGAACTGGAAAGTGAGCTGAATTGGAGAATGTTTCCAAAAGCTATTTTGGCCTAGATTTTTCACTTCTCCTGCCTTCTCCAAACTCTTCACCCTTTAGTAACTAACCCTGTTAGGTTCTTGGTTTATTAGGGATTGAGGAAAAATCTACAACAGGGTACAAATCTTTCTCCATTCTATTCAAAACGTTTTGGCTGGACATACACTTCAGTTATTATAACAGCATGTTTACTGATAATAGTTTCCCTATATTTTGATTCACTTATTTTAAGTCTAAGACAGCTTGAGAGGTCACTTTAAGTGCTGACCTGCCAACTGCCTGCCCCAACACATTGTCACCTTTTTGAAGGTGCATAGTGGCATCAAATAACATAACCCCATAGTTTCAATTGCAAACTGCAAAGCCCTGTTGTTTGATGTTGTTAGGCACACACAGAATTGGGAGACAGCGTATAAGATCAAGTGCTGCTGTGACATCAACGACTAGACTTCTGGTGAACCAACTACTGAATTGCTAACTCAAGTGTCAGACTCCCATTAACCTCATGACCTCATAAGTTGTTCCAGAGTTTGCACAACCATATTTGAGTGACTGCACAATAAAAGGCTTCCTGTCAAGAAGACAGGGAACACTCTCCTCTCCTGCTGCCTGGCTTCTAATCTCTGCAGTAGTGCAGAGAAGCAGCTGAACATCCTCAGAATCTGACACTCCAGGGAGTGATTATTTCCTGGTACCTCACTGGACTGTATGGTTCCTCCCGCTGGCACCTACTTCCTTATAGGACACAGTAGCGCCGCATACTGTAGGATGCTCAGCTGGCAGTTTCTCTGCACTACTGCACAGGCAGCAGGGAAAATGAGTATTAAAAGGAGTTGTAAAGTCACAGAATATACTATCATGTTATAACATCTGCATTGTAATAGGAATACATACTAGAGTTTTGTTTCCACAATGTGATCAAAGCTTATTTGAAAAACATCCATTTTTATGTAGCGAGTGCTGTCTTCTTCGAATCCATCACTTCCATCACTTTCAACAACTTCCTGGATTCCCAGTGTGCTTTGCATAACTTTCTCTGCTGCTTGATGTGATGCAATCTTGATTTCTCAAGATTGCATAGCCCATCATGCATTGCTTTCAGCAAGCAATGATGTTGCTACATTGTGGGAAATTCAGATGTTGAGTTGTAGTCTGGATGGCAGGCTTAGTTAGTGACACAAGGAAGTGCATATTCACAGGGCTCAGTGAAATTGTGGCAGTGTATTGAGGAATTCCATCCTATGGGCATCTTCAATAAATTGGTTTATAAACTACTAGATCAATATGGGATAGAACTTCTGGAGATTCAATATAGAAATAGATCTTTATTTTTAGTGTTTGATCATAGATGCACAGTTTCATTTTACTAGTCACTGTCAAAAAAGACAATCTCAGGAACTTACAGTTTTTTACTTTTAGTTTTCACATTTGATTCCATACTTATGCCACTGCATTCTTTCTTGTTGCTCTCATCTTTTCTTACCACCTCCGGCACTTCCTAGAGTGTCCAAGGGTGTATCAGTCAGTGGAAGGAGAAGCAGCACAGTGATACGCACATCTCTGTCACTCTGCTTTCTCTTTCTCTCAGCATGCTTCTTGTTAGCGCATAAACTGATTGACTCCTTGTACTGCTTCTTCCCCTTATACTCCAGCCCCGCTGCACAGGGACTGAGGAAGGCTGTTGCCAGGTCAAATTCAGGAATTTGCACTGTTTGCAATTTTAAAATAAAGCAGAACTTTGGGCAAATGGCAAATTAACCCTTGCTGTGAGGCTACCCCCTCACTGCAAGGGTTAAGTGCTCATTTTGGTGTAAAATGAAAAAAACAAAATATACTCACCCGAGCCTTGGACCCGCCTGGCTGCTAGACTGGTCCCTGCAACTTCTCTCCCCCTCTGCTCAGACGGTATAATGACCCTTGATGCCATCATGTCTAATACTGTGTATTAGGTGTGAGGACGCAGAGTGACATACCACATTCCGATGGTAAATACAAATCTTTTATGTTCAATGGTAAACTAACATACGTTAATATTACATAGGAGTTTATTCTGTGATGTTTTACTATTCACATCCAAGGAACTGTAGAGCTGCCGCTATATATTCCACCACACCACTGAATAGAGAAGGTCCAAAGAGTGCAAAACTACTTAACCTAATGTACCAAATTAAGAGTTTCACCCACTGGCTTTATTACATTGTAACTATATTTTCTGGCTATAGGCTTGTAGTGCTTTCTGAGTAAAGGGAATTTTACGGTTTATTATTATGTGTCCTAAAAGTCAATCACAAGTCATTTTTGAGAGCTTCACTGACGTCAATGTGCAAGTACACAGCCTATTATATATAAATTATATTTCTTCTTGTTTGCCATGACTGTAGAAGTTATTTAGCCACTAACAACTGTGTAAAATTTACAACGCAGTAAAGACGTGTAACAGTATGTCAGTCATTTGCAAAAATTTCAATAATAAGCACGGTTCAAATTCTAAAAGTCAAAATGTATGTACAGTGTGGTGCCTAAAACATCAGTTTGAAATGTAGGACTATTCAGGCATTTGGGAGTGAGAAAAGTCAATGTGACCTGTAAGTCTACATGTGTTCTCGGTCATGTGACCGATGTTGGCTTGTATATGGAAGGTTAGCTTTAGTTGATGTAATTTGCAAATAAACACTAGAAGTGGTATTAGTTCATTTTCATGTGGGTGCTTTTCAAAATGATCTGAATCTAAATTAAAAACTTTGGTCTACATAAAAAAACAAAACATCTTTATAGCTTGTTATGGGTTAGATCGATTAACATAATCTAATAACATTCTTTCTCTGAAGGGAAGAAGACGAAAGGGTCAGGCCACCCATAACTGTTTTTCATATTTTGGTAGATTTTGGAGAGCAAAATGACCTTACAGCTTCTTATATCCTGTAAGAATTCTGTTGATGAATATATCAGCCCTTAAAGAGGAACTAAACTTTGGAAGATGTGCTCAAAATGGCAGACAGAAGGCAAAGGGCTAGTCATCAGTATTACCTATAGTCTTCCTGCAGCTGATCTTTTCCAGTTACTGACTTACAATGCCTTGTTCTGCACTGTTTGTGAGGAGGTGGCCATCTTTCTCATGCAAGAGCCTCCAGCAAGAGGGACAGTGAGCAGCACAGCAATGACATCGCCACATCTCCTAATACTAACAGGGCTATTCATTAGAAAGGTGAAGAGTTTGGAGAAGGCAGGAGAAGTGAACAATCTAGGTCAAAATAGCTGATTTAGAAAAAATTTCCGGTTCAGCTGTGTTGTCCTAGATTGTTCACTTCTCCTGCCTTCTCCAAACTCTTCACCCTTTTGTGAATAACCCTGTAAGAGTACATTTTCAAGATTTCACACGGTAGATATACAGTTAGGAGGTTGTAGACACAGGAATGCCTAGGCACTATCACTGCAGTGCTTTTTTTCAGGAGGATTTAAAGACAAAAGGTATATTTTTAGGGCACTACGTAGGCACCGTAAACATTTCTAAATGTTCCCTACAACATAACAAATCTCACAATACATTTTTTTAGTTCAGGTCCACTCAAAGGTTATGTCACATTAGTGGCACTCTTGCTGTTGGCAACTTGTATGACATGGTGTAGGTTCCCAGGCCCGCTCACCTGCTGTGGTCATAATATGAGTTTCCCTCTTTATCTGTTGGATGTATTACTGGTATATAATGGAGACTGCAGTTGGAGATGCTGTAACACTCAAAGGTAGTAAAAAACAAAAACAAATTCCAGGTGGACAAGAACAGTCGGGAAGTATGGTAGAGAGACCTCACCGTATGAATATCCAAGACATATAAAATCAGTCTACTAGCCATCAAATAAGTGGATTGGCCATTAGGAAAGGAAACCAGACCAGAATAATTTGTGCCTGTTTGTTTCAAGATTTAAATGGAGTCAGTAGGATCCATCTGCCTGCCCCCACAGATAAGTACCTGGAACCGTTTTGCAAAGTCTTTTGGACTTTTGTGGTATATATTGGTGTATATTGACATTACTATAAGTCAGAAGGCACTGGGTGTGATACTCTGAGCAGTGGAATGCCATGTGTCATGTTGAAGTCACTGTGGAAAAAAGAAGTATCTGTGATTTTTACAGAGTAAAGACCAGAAGTGATCTGACCATACATCTTAGTGCAGTAGTAGTGTGCTCCAGAAACTTTTAGAATTGCACCTTTGACGCTAATAGAAGGAAATGGACAGTAATTTTCCAGATATCACTAGACGTATAGCTTTTGGAGTCTTCTTTACATCTGGAGATTATTGAGGAGAACATAGAGAGTGGAAATGGGACTCATATATGGGTGGCTTTTCTTGCTACCGATATGTCTGTGCAATTTGTAGGATTTTGGCATGCACTTTTTACATTTTGATCTGATTCTTATGGAGCAATGTCCACTTGGATTTATTGCGGTGTTTAATTTGGAGCTTTTTTCCCCCTCACGTACAAGTCAATGTAAGTGCAAACATAAGTATCTCAAAGCGAAGACTGAGTATACTATCCTATAGTAAGGTAGTACCAGTACATAGGGCATTTCTATAAAAATGATAGAATTTAGGATTTGAAATTGGAATTTCTCTTCTACCATGGACCATAAGCAGACCCTAAGCACAGTGGGTCAGTAATTAGCACTTGCAGTGCCTTGCATTACCAAGGTCCAGGGTTCAAATCGAGGTGTGGCCAGGTCACTATCTGCATGGAGTTTCCATGCTCTCCTTGCACTTGCGTGGGTTTCCTCTGGGTACTAGATTTTTCACAACTGGACTGCAGACATCACGGGAGGCCACAGTCATTGGAGGAGGTAAGTGTGGACCTATGGGAGGTATACAGGTGAATGTATTTAGAGGGCTAGGGCACAGGGCAGGGTTTATTTTGCAAAAAAGCTGAACATGTACATCCAATGCCACTTATACTTACCTTTTCTATGCTCTTTCCCTGTCCTGTTTGCCTGGCAGAGCCAAGCAAAAAAGTCCTGTTGAGGCTCTACATCAGAGGTCACAAAGGGCTAAGGACCTGTCCGATGACATGTGACAGCTTAGGCACCCCATGATGCATCATAAGTGGGAGGAGAGAAAGTCACATGGTCCCCTTCTACCCAGAAGTAATTCATATTTCACATGGCTTTGGTGGGAGAGAGCGTGGAACAGGTAAGTTTGAGCAGTGGAGAGGATAGTCTAATAGGTGAACCTGTTACTTTGCCCTGAATTGTTCACTTTAGGCGTGCAGTTGATTTTTGATAAATTATCCTCTTTAGAAATAATTTGAGAAACTTTTTACAGACTAACTCGCCTGACTTAGGCTGAAACTTTTCTTTTTTTGTTTTGAAATTAAGTTTACTTTTGTCCTCTCCCTGTGGTCACATGTTTCATTGTGCAATCCACTTATAATTAAGAACAGTCTGTGCCAGTGAGAGAAATGCCTTCTAATTACTGTTTCATCTAAATGGCCAAGCATGAGATTTTTTTTATGAAGCAGCTTACAGTAGAGTATCTGTCAAGGTTCTGATAAGCTAACCCATTTTTTGACAAGACACAATCTTATCAGGATAGTGTTTTTGTTCTTTGAAGTGTACAGGCTACTCCGCTTTAACAGTTTTATTTCTAAACCTTATCTGTGTTCTAAATCATTTTATAGCAAGATTTATGAGTATTTATAATACTATTAAACGTCTGTCACACACAGAATCTGAGACAGCTCAGAAGATACACTTTTACCCACACTTGCTTCTCTATATATGTTAGACAAGCAAAGACAACTTGTAACTCAAGGTTGAATAACTAGGAAGACATTTACATTGTTTAAATAGATCAGGACTGGACAGATCCCAGGAGCCAGGTAGCCAATGATCCTTCTAAATTACAACTGGCACTAACTTTTAAGGTTCGCTAGTTGTCAATGGAGCAGGTTCCTAAAAAAAAAATCCTGCTGGCTCCTGGATTGGAGAGACTGACATCTGAATTCCATATTAGTTTGTCCACCCCTGACTAGATATTGTTTTGCACTTACCTCTCTCCCCCTCCGATACGGTTTGGGATTATCCCTCGGCGTCCTTACATCTAATGGAGGTCAGTGGACCTGCATAAGATGCTATGAGATGAGCAGTTCTTAGGTTTTTGGAGAAGAGGCTGAGAGGACCAATCTAGCAGCCAGGATGGAGCCAGTGGGATTGAGGATCAGGTGAGTAATTCATCTTTATTTGAGCCACTTAGACAAAACAAGCGTATAATCCTTGCAGTGTGGGGGTATCCCCAAGGGTAAGTTTTTTTTTTTTTTTAACCAGTGTTCTTTAAGTTTAGAACTGTTGCTATGAAAAAATAATTTGCTTTGCAAATCCATTCATGTTAGCTTGAGCAATAGAATAAAAGCGAAAATCTTACCTGTAAAGATGATTGTATACATCTCAGAACTGCATGGCCAGGTAACAAAACAGCCGCTTTATGTATTTTATCTGCGTATTTAGCTATACAGTATATGTAGACAGCAGCTTTAAAGCCCATCTGCAGAAACAATACATTTTCCCTTGCAGTGGGGCTGCCCCCGAACTGCGTGGGTCAAATGTTTGGTTAGGTCTATGGTATTGGAAAAAAGAATTTTAATGACCAGATCTCTGCTCCTCCTGCAGTCGGCGCTCACCTTGTCTCCCCTACTCTCCGGCTTGTGGACTGTTTCTGAGCGTCTTCACATATAATGCAGAGCTATGGGCCCTGTATTGTACTCATCATGCCTCCAACCACCAGAGCGCAAGGGGAAAGAGGCTGTCGGTACCAGTCTTGTTGCCTGGAGGAAACTTACAGGAACGGAAATCGGGTAATTTCTTTTTCCCAGGTACCCAAGACCTAAAGAAGCATTTAACCAGTGTGTAGGCAGCTCCACTGCAGGGAAAATGTTTTGGTTTCCTAGAGTTCAATTTTAATGTAACATATCAACATTATGAGAACAAAGAGAAAGGGGGTGTAGCACTGTTATGGAAATTCACTTGGTTCAACGCCCAAATCCATGTCGCATTAAGCTGCGCCAAACGCAAAAAATTTCCCCCGTTGTACTACGCTCCTTTATGCAAGGACTGGAAGTATCTCCCTTCAGAGTCATGTAGAGTCAGGAGACAGATGTTGCTTGTTAGTTAATCCCATGCTAAGAGGCCTGAACACAGGTGTGTTTATTGTTTATACCTTCCCAACAGGCAGTGATGTCAGACAGGAAGGGGTGTCTCAAACAGCGAGACAGGAAGTGATGGAAAACCAACAGATGATTTCAACAACCAGCAAACCAGGAAGTGGGACAGACAGGAAGTGAACAGGAGCCAGCTAACAAAACACATGTAGTAGAACAATCAATCACCGGAGTGACTTTATCCAGCATTGCTCAGTGATCAATGCCACATAACGTTACTAGGATTCTCATGCGCGCTCATTCACAGGGATAACGTTATATCATCTCAAGCGTGTTGATCAGGCACACCAGAGAGAACAAACGCACGTTCCTTTCATATACTGCGTTCAAGACAAATGTATCCACGCAAGCCAATAAATCCATGCATTGCACGGGGGGCCCCAGCCAGCGTCCATACATTCGCCAAGAAGACACTGCTCCGCTTCGCGCATAAGAAATCTCCTCCAATGGATTAATCCCCCAGCGTCTATTTAAACCGAGACACTGAGAGACTAATGACAAAACATTACAATACACTAATAACACATCCTAGTAAAATTTCCACAACAAGCACTTAAGAAGATATTAAAAATAAAGCAGACAGTTTCTTAACAAAGAAAAAGTATTATGAGAAACCTGTTAGTGAAGAGTGGCATTAAAATTGGCAATTGCATTTTGCGGACAATGTTCCTGCAGATTTAAAAGATAACTATGGGATAAGTGTTTTTCCCCATAGTTCTCTTCAGGGTCACGGGAGGACATATACTAACCTCCTCCTGTGACCCAAAGCTCAGTATATAGCGGGCTACTGCCCGCTATATACTGAGAACACTACAGCTGGGACGGATCCCGACAATACTGTCGAGACCCACCCAGCTGCAAGAGTGAAAGCTGGCTCTGCCTATCTAGAGGCCAGCTGTACCCGCCCCCTCCCCTGTTATTTCCTCCAGTCAGCGCTGGAAGAGCAGAGAGGGGAGCAGGATCTGGAAGTGAATGCATCGGTGCATGTTTCTGCTCACTTCCAGATCAATAGACCCATCGTGTGGCAGTCTCTTTGTCACAGGTCGGCTCTAACTATGAGGATGAGTGGAAATCACTCACCCCATAGTTCTCCTTAAAGTTGTAGGTATAGAAATACCACAGTATTAGAAATCAGTGTGAGGTGTACTATCTTGGCTCTTTCGGGGACACCAGGGGGACCACCATACAGCCTTTGAAGAATTTACAAATTGCGTTACCAAAATGATCTGGCATCATATTATATTGAAAGTAAAGGAAACTTTTTATACTGGCTATAGCAATAGAATTCAAGTGATCTTGTAATACTGTAAAGTTGATTTTGTTTTTATAAATAGTGTTTACATTTTTTTCCGGGTTTTGTCTTGTGGAAGGCCACGCTCAATCTTTCTGTCGCCTTATGATTTCAGTGAGTTTTTTAAATTCCTGTCTAGCTCTGATCTGAGGCCTGTTGCCACTCCTTTGTATGTAAAGCACAGTTGTCAGCTTACACAGTGCACATATTAGGCCATCCTTCCCCTCAGGCAATCCTGTATAGATTAAATATTTTGTCACGCTTGGACACCAAGCAAAGTGGAGGTTTTAAAGATCTTTGTGAGCTCTGAATGCGTAGAGATTCTTGTGTGATGTAATGTCCTATTTGCACCATGCAGCAGAGAATGTCTAATCCGTAAATAATGGTGTTGCTTTCCTATGGGGGGAAAAATTATTTATACAAAAAAGCATGTTTGATAGGTCTTATATCATGTGTATAAGTTGCTTTTTCTATGTGTAACCAAGGAGAAGGAGTTTTTTTGTAAGATGACGCCAACATTGGTGGAATTTATAGGATATATTGTCTAGTTAGAGCAGAACTCCAGCTGTTGCCCTGCCTCCCAACACCCCGATAAAAATCTTTTTAATTAAAAAGAATTTACCTGCAGTCTTCTATCTGGTCCATTGATGCCACAAGAGCTTCCTCTTCTTCCTGCACTCTTCGTGGAATGAGTGGCATTAACACATGTGAGTGCTGCTTTGTCATTCAGACACATTTTATACCATTCACATCATTCTATCTATTTCCTGTAAGTCCAGCCTATCATTTTTGACACATATAGGATACGTAATTGAGAAGCAAACAACCTATATGCCTACATATAAATCTGCCTTGTTTTCATTTAAACCTTATGTCATAGCTGTCAGGCTTTCACATTGTCAGGAACCACACTGAAGGGTTCCTAATCTTTAGTTAAGGCCAGGGCTTTCAGAGACAGCTGTCCCAGCTTTCAAACAGGGAAGGTAGACTAATGTTCCCTCTATATGGTGACCCATGCCTGTGAGGGTTAAGCAACAGATTGCAAATGCCAGTCTTTATCACATATAGTATAGCTTATTAATGCCTTTTGTTATTATCACTTACAGCTTAAAAAGAGAAAAAAAACCCCCAAAACAAAACAGATTTTGATGGCTTAAAGGTGTGTTTGAAAGTAGATAGCAGAGTGGGTGTTCCCTGGCATGATTAAACTCTTTCACGCTGAAGTCTCATGCATCCTTAGAGAGACCTAATTTGTAAAAAGCAAAATCAGCACTGTACTCCATAAATTCGTCAAGCAGCTATTTAAATAGGCAAGAAAAACTAGCCATGCATGAAGGAATGTGACTTCCAACTGCCTATTTTATATTTAGAGAGCTTCTAAACTGTTTACAATTGCTGTACATACATATGGGCTTTAAAAATCTTTACATGTAAATGGTACTGATACGGTGATATATCTTTTCTGTAGGATACATGTCATAATGAGGAATCAGGAGTGTAAGCTGAACAAGCAGAAAAGACAGGAGTAGCTTCTTCCTTATAGGGTAATTGTGCCTGGTAATTGTGAGACTTGCAAAAGTATAACTGAAAATTTGAGAAGAATGTTTAATGAAAGTCAGGAATTTAGATGGATCAATTAGGTCAGCTGAAATTTAAATGCATATTAAATATGCGGTGCATAATATACAGAAGCTGATTTTTTTTAAAGACGTGGCTGACTTTAATGGTGCCCCTCTGATCTTCACAATGATCAGAAGTTACTGCAGGGCACGTCGCGTGTCGGCTGCATTTTTGTTAAACTGATGCGGGGATGTGCGCTGACTTGCGACATGCCCTGCAGTAAGCCCTGTTCATTCTATAAATGAACAGTTTCCTAGGGCTGTCATGGTTGGCAGATGAGCGTGAACGTTTAGATTTTGGATTTTCACACCTGTGTAAGGGCACCCTTAGTGTATGTCTGTTAAAGTCGGATCTACATATGCTTTTAGTCACAGACTTCAGTCAAAGTGTAGCCTGTTAGCAATAAATAATGTAGCTCAGTGTGTCTAATTACCAGTCATACTTCAAAGACGACATGCTTGGAAGCTTTTTAACTCTTTAGTATAGGTTTACATACTGGAATTTGTGATTTGGCTTCTTTATGATTGCATATAATTATCTTTACTGTGCAGTCTTTTTCCCTTTTGAAGACCCTGCCAGTAGAAAAAAATGTTGATTAGGGATGTGCTTTGGGTTCCAGTTGAGCATGAGTATGACCCAGCCTGTTTGCAACTTGGTGAATGGGCTAACAAAACAGCCAGTTCACCCACCCACCCAGCTGAAACAGCCAGAAGCCATTCATTTAGTGGCAGTATCACCAAGCTGGCGAGGATCTTGGGTGATGTTATTGACCAAATATGGTCATGACGTCAATCACGTCACCCAGCATCCTCACCCAGTTTGCTGAAAATCAGCAGCAAAATGGGGACTGTCATTTGTTGTGGGAGAAGATCATCATCATGGCATGGGCCATCAAGATGACAGCTTATCAGGGCACCACTCATTGTGATTAACGCTGTATTTATATCGATGGACAATGTTAAAGGCCAAGTAAGTGTCTTGGTTTTAATCCTATTGAACGCCATGGCATGATCGTAAGTAAGCTGTTTAAGCAAGACATCCCAAAAATATAGTTTTGTATATAGCAGAAGAAGCGAATTAAAATTCAAGGGGGTCCGGTGAATAAAATAAAATGTTCATACTGCGGTCTGCCATTTAGGCTGCATTCTCACTAGCAGCTACACTGCAATGCACAGCTGCTGGTGTGTGTTCCCAGGCGTACATGCGTACATTAGAATCAGATGACAGGCCTGTTTTAAATATTTTTATTTAATTTTTTGAACTTTTTTATCAACCTTTTTTACATTTTATCTTGTAGTCATCACAAAGGGGATAACAAGCCCCTATGTGACAGCATTTGGAGATGACAGGTTCTCTTTATGAAGACATCGGGGGTCTTTTAGACCTCTGATGTC
This sequence comes from Nanorana parkeri, assembly GCF_000935625.1. Taxonomy (NCBI): domain Eukaryota; kingdom Metazoa; phylum Chordata; class Amphibia; order Anura; family Dicroglossidae; genus Nanorana; species Nanorana parkeri. The sequence continues at coordinate 96,778 of NW_017308081.1, read as the reverse complement.
TTTCCTGCCTTCCAATACAGATCATCAAGCTCAGGAATGTGCTTGATAATCTGTATACCTGTCACTTCTGCCAGCTGAAGCATGAAGCGCAGAGAGCTGCACTTCATGTTTCAGTGATCAGTCCCACTCTCCACTGGCTGGCAGTGGAAACAACAGCCTCAGAGGCCAGTGTATCCATTGTCAGCCAGCTATGACCCAGCGTGGGTCGGTGATCGTGATCCAGGCAGAACCACCACTCGGTCTGTGTCCGGACCGTGGTCCGTCATTTGCTGACCCCTGGTATATAGGAATGGAGAAAAAACATATTTCCAAATATAAGGTCTTACATTAATTTATGCCGATCCTACCTTGCCTGGCTATACCATTTGATCAGCAAGGATATGGCAATATAAAATAGAGTGTTCAATGTTTGCCTATTAATTCTACCTTTTATTATTATGATAATGATTATGATCAGATCACATTTTAAAAGGCATCATGGAGTGATCCCAGCAAATCCCAGTGACTGACCAACTTTTTGTGACAAATATTATTATGTGTTTTTGATGTGAAGAATTGTTCTTATTCATTCTGTGAAGGAGCATGACTTGCTCTGCGTAATACTGATTCAATAAATGTCACACCCTTCTAGTATACACAAACTTTTTAAAACTGATAAGGCGTTACTAAAACAAATAGTAATTAAAACTTAATTACTCATTTTTTGTTGATGCTAGCTATAAATGTAATACCCTTTATAAGTTCTTGTACTGTGGTTTCCTCAAATCTATTTATTTAACTTTAAGTGCAGATCACACTTCAATAGCTTATTGCTGGGCTTCAGGAGCCCAGCAATGACAGCTATGGGACTGGAAGTGATGCAATCTGCGTCGCTCCCGGTCCAATAGAAAGGGGAGGAGATCGGTGAACGGACGTTCGCTGCTCTCCTCCCCAGCTTCTTGCCTACACCCAAGATGCCGGTCCTGGGCCTGCAGGAGGGGCAGCGGAGCCCCTCTGAGGTGGAGGGGCGGGCGGTTTACCGGCCCATCGAAGTGATCTGGCAACACCAGAGTCACCAGAATCTCTTCTATTGTAAAGCCGGCCACCGGCTCTACAAATGTAAACAGAGTCCTGTTTAAATGGGCCACTAACGGGTTAATAACCAAGCAATCTACGCTGTAAAATGCCTGAAAAAAGGATGAATACTTACTTTTTATTATTATTATTAATATACAGGATATACAGGATTTATATAATTTGTTTGCAGTTTCATGGGTGCATGCAACAGAAAACGAGTGGAAGTGTTAGGAAATCCCGTTCAATCTGTTAATCGATTTCCTGATGATATGGAATGGACTGAGTTGAAATCTGTGTAAATGCTGCCCTGTCCATAGTTATGGTGAAGATGCAGCCAAATATCCTCAAAGGGCTAAGTGTTAGCCACATTCTGCTAAGCCCCACTCTGGTTATAGACTTGCTGCAGACATTGCATGCAATGATGCATAGTTTTCAGATGGAAACGTTACTTAGCATAGGATCATGTACCCCATCCTTAGCCCTTGGATTACCGAGGTACACATAAAACTCAGATTCTTGTGAATATTCTGTCTTTACTACACCATGCCTCCTGGAAAGCATTACCAGTCTCCTGTTTCTGTTTGTGACTGAAATTACCATTGGTAGCAAACTGGACTGACAGAGGCAAGAATTTTGGGTATAATGAAGTGTAATGACAATCTGCTGAGAGCTTTCTAAATACAGCTGAGTACGGTGCTGAGTGTTGCATCACTTTGTTTACATTTTGGCGTTTATATATGAGATCAGGTTTACAAACTGTGCAAACATGTTATGCTTAAATAAGTATCCTTCCAATTGCTTATCCCAAAAAGCTAACAAGAACATAGCGTTTCAGAGATTTGTTCTTGCAGAATTTTACTAATTCAGAATCTTGGTATTTATTACTCATTGCTCTTGTTATTTTGTTTCTTTTATTTAGGTATGTTCAACAGAACACAAACTTGTCCCACAAAACTGCTTGTAAGAAGCAGTAGATATAGAGCAGAATGAAATGGATTGGGTTATGTGATTGCTTATTAATTAATGCTAAGATCTACAAACGTCAAGAAGGCCTTTTAAGAGAAACTGTGCATTAGCAGCTAATGTTAGCTTTTCTTGTTTATTTTTGATGCAACAACTTTTTTCTCAGAGTTGTTTGATGTCTGCCTGAATTGTGCGTCATGTAAAAGGGTCTATAGATGAAGCTGACCAAACGTTGATTTGAAATTCAAACTTTTGTCAAAGGAACTATGGTCAGCTTTAGTATAAGCACTGCCAGACTTGTAAGTTTACAAACTATCGGTTATTCACAAAAGGGTGAAGGGTTTGGAGAAGGCAGGAGAAGTGAACAATCTAGGACAAAATAGCTGATTTGGAAAAATTCTCCAATTCAGCTCACTTTCCAGTTCCGCTATGTTGTCCTAGCTTGTTCACTTCTCCTGCCTTCTCCAAACTCTTCACCCTTTTGTGAATAACCCTGTGTGTCTTACAAGAAATGTGTAGACAAGGAAGTGATTATGGTGCACGCTTTTAAAGGGTTATGCAGTGCTCTTGTGTGAAAGTGGAAAGTGACATGTATGTATGCATGCCCTTTGGGATCACATTTTCATTGTTTTGTGTTAAGGATTTCAGGTCTGTCATCACCGTTATGCGATAGGGGATCTTTATTCAGCAAATGTTGTTGCTTTGAAAAGGAATTTTAGATTGGAAATAGTGCAGTTTTAGGTTCTATAATTATGCAGTTTGTCTGTCTGCCCCCCCTTCTTTTTCTTTGCAAATGGTTATCCTTTATTACTATGAAAAATATACAGTCAGTGGCCAGTAATAGAGAAACCTCCTGTTCAGTGTAGCAGTAAACCACCTTTAAAGAAAAAGTATAAGCGAGTAAAATATACTTTTCTTAACACTTATAGCTGGCATGGGACACCGCAACTCTCACACGCTGACTCTATATACTGAGAGCTAAATGATAGGTAAGCGCCGAACGCTCAGCTCACGTTCTCCTTCCTGTAGAGATTGGTGAGTGTAGGTTACCACTCTGCGCAGGGATTCACCTCTCCTCTCTCTATTCCTCTAGCTCTCATTGGAGGGACAGACAGGGGAGGATGCGGGTACAGCTGGCTCTAGATAAGCAGAGCCAGCTGTCAATCAGGTACCTTGGTGGATCCTGACAATATTGTAGCACATCTCTGTGCTGTCAGCATAAATTGGACAATAGCTATATATATGTCTGTTACAAACATTATTATACATAGTTACATAGTATTTGAGGTTGAATAAAGACATTAGTCCATCAAGTCCAACCAATTAGGATCTCATTCTAGGAGTACCTGTACCCCTGTATATTACGGTCCCTTAAGACCGTATACACATTACATTACAGTTAAAACCCCCTCATTCCCACACCGTACCCCAACTGATTTTTTTTTTTTATGCCCTCTTTACTTACCTAAAGCCATGGTCAGTCCTTCTCCTCTATTTACTTCTGGTGTTTTTTTTTTTTTTACTTCTATTTACTTCCGGTGTCTTTCCTCAGGTGTCCATGTCACTGCCTGCATGACATAGACAATCCCTTAAAAATGCATTCAAGTACCTTAACTATTTGAGCATCACTCAGCTGTAGATCCTCAGATCATCTCGGAATTGCTATGGGCACTGACCTTCCTTCTGTGTGTTTTGTAAAGTAGCCACCACCCCATGCTCACTTCTGTGATGGACTATCATTTCAATACAAATGAAGGTGTATGGCTAGCTTAAGTGAGCCCTGGATAGCAGTACAAACCTGACATGGGTTCTAAACCGCCCCACACTATCCAAAAAAATTTGGTTGAACATACACATTGTTGGCTTATACCATTTTTAACTTTTAAGGGCCCTTGGACAAAAACACACGCATTTTAAAACAGAATTATGTAGCAGTTGAGGTGTGTTGTTTTATTATGGAGGGACATTACTTGGTCTTTGGGGGGAAGAGAACTTTACTGATGCATCCATAAACACTTGTGATTTTAGAGGCTGTGAACAATTACACATCAGAGTTTCTGTAGAGTATAGTGCTGATTAGTAGTGCATTCTGGTGGGAGAACACGGTTTAAATTGGTTTATCCATCCAACCATCCATGTGGTCAAAGCTACACTCGCTATGAATGCAAGCTTTAAATATGTATTGAAGATTCTGTATCATTTAAGACAACCACTCATTGCTGCATTGATTCTCTCGTGACAACTTAGCGGATGTACTTTGCATATTTCATAGAAATCCACTGAGATAAATCCAGAGGCCACCATTGCTGACACCTACTTCTGGTGGTACTGGTTGGCTGGCTGTTGCAGCTGATCTACTGGCTTTAATGCTTTCTGGATCACTGATGGGTACAAGAATGCAGGTTTGGAATAGTGATGTGCTGCGGCTTGGTGTGAACCCAGTCCGCCTAAGTTCTCCCAAGCCTGCTCAAAACTGTGACCAACATACCCCCAATCAGTTGCAGCAAGCACATTCCCTGCCCTGCAGCTACGTGTCACAAAGAGGTGGGTAATGCCCCTGCCGCAACTGTCAGAACTGACTGGCCTGGGAGGGGGGTTTGTGCTGGTTACAGTTTTGAGTGGGTGAACTAGTGAGTCCGGAATTCTGACTTTACTGCAGCCTTGTTTGCTTGTCTATGACACACCTGGGTTCACACCTGGGCGTTTTTCAGCGCTGATAGAAGTGCTGAAAAACGCTAAAGCAAGTAAAATCCCATAATTTCCTGGGCATATTTCAGCGCGTAGAAACGCGCTGAAAAACGCCCTGCGCCCAAACAAGTACAGGAGCTTCTTTTGGGGCGTATTTCCGTGCGTATCCATTGGTATTCCCGAGTGTGGCTCGGGGTTAACAAAGCGGTAACCTCGAGCCACACTCGGGAATACAGCGTAGGTCTTACCTTGTCCGCGATCCCGCTGTGTCCTCCAGCCGCTGCCGTCTTCCGGGTTCCGTCCCTTGCGATGCAGTTCAGGATTTTCAGAAGCAGTTCAGAAAAGGCAGCCTTCATATTTCTCCCAGGTTTCTTTAATGTATTGTATTATGCATGTACATTATCTTGTGTTACAATATAGATCGATAATTGCAAGTTTTTCATCACACAACTTTGTTGCAGTACTTATACTAGTAGAAAGAGTGCAAATCACCTTTTATAATTCCTTCTTCAGGTATTGCCTTTTCCTCTGCGAAACTCCACTCCAATTTAAGTTGAAGATTAAGCACTGTTGAACTTCTATCGGTGTAATGAAAGAAATGTCTGTAACAGCACTGACCTGTAAAGAAAGCGAATTTCGTTTTTGGAAGTTCACTTAATGAACTTTACCACTCATGGCAATTTCTCGAGTGAATTCATTTCTCTAGAAAATAGAAGGTGGTGTTAGATAAGCATGACTGAATACCAGCAGCTGTAAACATCTCCCCACATGAACAAGGAATTGTCTGTATGTATCCTCAGTAGCGCATCAAGTATGAACGCAATCACATCTCAGTCATTCGTGGATAGGTGGGCAATATCCAGTAGCTATGAAGGCTCCATGAAGGGAGGATTTTTACAGCAGCTTGCAGTAGGTGGGATACACACTGTTGCATGTTGTGTTTGGTACTAGATCTAAAAAAAAATAAAAAATGACTAAACTTCAGCTTAAACTGTTCGGTGGAAGCTGCCTCTCTCGTGCATCTACTAACGTCAAAGTTGGCTTTTCTTGCAACCGTCATTTTGTTCGGGTATCTGTGGTACGTTCATAGATTTGGTGTGCTGTTACTCAGCAGTTAGACATTCTGTCATTGAAATGGAGGACTCCTCTATATTGTGGTAAGACTTCTATGTTTACTGTACTTTTTAGATAAACAATATATTTATTCCTTTAATTTTGGAAACTAGGCCCACTCTGATTTTCCAGCAGCTAGGTTAAGGTCATGTAGTCAAGGCTGCATCAGAGAGTACTGGGAGAGGAGTGTTGGTAAAACTCAACTGTCAAACTTCAACATGCCAGCTAGTTACATAGTTAGTCAGGTTGAAAAAAAGACACGTGCATGGAGTTCAATCACATGGGATCGGATTCTATAGAATAATTCTTTTCTGGCTCCTGTTATTGAATTACTTGCCCATCCCAGTAATCTGCACTGAGCTTGAGGTCAATTAGCAGTAGTGTGAAATATAAGGGTTTGTTTTTACATACTCTTGGGTTTGTGGCACTTAGAGTTACACCTTAGGTAAGAATAAGATACATGCAAAGAATGCTGCACATCTGGAGGAATGGCGGAGGAGCAATGTTACATATATCAGCACTGGCCAGACACTCCCACATCGGACTTCAATTAAAGGATTTGAGCAAGTGCAAAGGAATGGCTTATCTTAATATTGATAAAACAGAAGCAGCAATAGGATCATCTTCTGCTAAAATCCTTACATTGTATGGTTGACCCAAGGATTGGGTAATGGGGTGTATACACTAAGCCGGCCATTCCATGTAAAATAAGGACTTATTATTTTGTAATTGTGATGGAAGTGATAATTTCTAAATACTGTCTGTTCTATGGTGACAATCCTTTGTTTCTCATGGCAATGAAGGTCTTCAGATACAATGTGCTTTTGACATCAGTTTACATTGCTTCTGGGATTGACAGCTGCATTTGACCTGCAGTTGATCTCCTTCTGACATGCATTTGGCCGGCTTCAATCTGCTTATGCATTTCCAAATATGTGCGTGGAGAGAGAAGCAACTCCGACATGGACAAAACCCATCAACACTGGCTCATAATCGGCTGCAGAGGATTTTGAGCGCCTAGCAGAAATCAGTTAGGGTATTGTCAACCTTGGGGTGGCCATATATTGCCCAATAGTAGCAAGTGATGGGATTTTTCAACAATAGGGTGTTTATTTAACTGTGAAAATCTCTAGGCCACCAGATGCTGGTTCCTTTTTCTGTACATAGCTTCTGTCTCTTGTTGTGAAATCTCAACTGAGCAAACTGACGAGAGATGCTGATTGGTTGCCATGGGCAACTGCTCCAGATTCTATCCCCTCCAGATTCTGTCTGCTCTAGGGTTGCCACCTTTTCTTCAAGTGAAACCAGAACATTCTAGCGCCGCACGCTGCAATCCTCAGATGATGACATTTAAGTTTTGAATTTCTTCAGTATACATACCACAACGCTGCAGAGTTGTCGGCACCCTGGGATCTCCTGTGTATTGGCTTGTCACTCTAGGGCGCGTGGCTATCACCCATGTGACTTCATCCCTGCAGCATCCCCTTAGTGGGCGGGGCCAGCCGTCCATTGCTGCTGTATTGGAATCCTGTGCTCTGCCCTCCAGGGAGTCTCTGCAGGCTGACGCTGCTGCTGCCGATTTGCCACCCGACTCTTCCTCTGAGCTGCGGGCACCTGTAAACAGACACAGGCTGCCCGTAGCTCAGAGGAAGATCCGGTTTCAGGCAGATGCGGCTGCCGTGGATCGCACTTACCAAGGACCTCGCAGCCGCATCTGCGAGAAAATTTAAAGTGCCGGTGTCAGCAGAGTGTCTTGTGTACGGGTGCCCGCTGGCTGGACACCCGTACACAAGACGCCAAACCCGGACTGTCCGGTTGAAAACCGGACGGGTGGCAACCCTAGTCTGCTCCAGTCCGCAATTTTTTAAAAATGAACTTCCACTTTAACAAAGCATTGTGGCGTGTGATGTCGCCTTGGTTATGTGAAGAAGGATGTGTAGATAAATTATCATCCAACAATATCAGGAAGATATCTTTCCATCTGTGTACTGCCCAAAATAACAACATACTGTCAGATTCAGCACAAATGTGTGACTTTCCAGTTGTAAATGATACTAATAGACCTTTTTCAAACACCCGGAATTTTAAGGACATCAAAGGGAATTTATCAAAACTGGAGCAGACAAAATGTGGAGCAGTTGCCTATGGCAACCAGTCAGCTTCTCTCTTTTAGTTTGTTCAGTTAAGATTTAAAAATGAAAGAGAGAAGCTGATTGGTTGCCATGCACAGCTGCTACAGAGGTTGTCTGCTCCAGTTTTGATAAATATTGTGTCACTATTTTCAGAAACATCAGAGTCAGTGTTTTTCATTAATAATTTACATGGATAGTTTTTTCACATTGACATTGTTTTCTTTAATGGCCTGAGATACTTCTTGGTTGAGTGCGCACCCACGCTGCCCATTCTTTTATATGGCCGTTTGGTTGCTGAGTATACTGTATGTAGTGACCTTTAATGGAATGATAATGCCTGACATTCCTGAGCCCGCACCTGTGTTTGTCTAGCCTGTTCATAAACATTACATGTAGGTGTTTGGTTTCTCATTGCACATAGAAAAAAGCAGTACATGACTTATTGCCAGACTACTGTAACCTCACACATTCCTCAGGAGCCCTGCTCTAGATAAAGGTGCAGGACAATAGATTTTTCAGCTGCTGAGGATCTACATTATCCCTTCCATTTTTTGCAATTCATTTTGAAATGTTAAAACCCTATTGAGCACACCTTGTTTGTTATGATGTGGTCAGGTGGATTAAACCCTCCAGTTCATGCACGTCCATTTTCCCAGGTTAAAAATGTCATTTGTTCTTATAAAGGGCACTTGTCAAGGTGTTCACTACCTTTTATAACTCACCCCCTACCCTGTTTATCATGTGCAGTGCTCATAGCAATTCTGGCCAGGGAGCAAACACAAGGTTGGTAGAAAGCTCTACTACAGGCCCCATAAGTACTTACAGTCACCTTAAGTGTGGTTTCAATCCATTTCTGTAGAGGCGTGTTCAGTTCCTTAGGCCTGGTTCACACCTGGGCGTTTTACGCTCTGTAAAACGCTCAACATGTGAAAACCAATGATTGCCTATGGGCATAGTTCCCACCTGGGTGTTTTACAGCGCGTAGGAACGCGCTGCAAAACGCCCTACGCCCAAAGAAGTACAGGAGCTTCTTTGGGGCATATTTGCCGCGCGTATCCATTGGGATACAGCCAGGTAGCCCTTGGAAACACGCGTTTGTTGCGCGTTTTTTACCGCGAATCGCGGGAAAAACGTGCGGGACGAAGTGCGCGTCAAACGCGCATATTCGATACACCTAGGTGTGAACCCAGCCTTAGCCAAGCGCTGAGTAGCTGTTCTGCAGCACTTCTTGTTGCTGCAGCAGCTTCACTGAATGCTTTGGCTGCACAGTGCTAAGCAAAATGGCGGAGAATAATACCTTTGCCTACCAAATACCATTTTTCAATGAATTTTGTATGCTCGTCCACCAAAACATTACATTGTAGGTTCCCACACTGAATTGATTTCCTCCATCGGGGTTCAGGCACCTTTCTCCAGCACTGCCAGGTGTGTCCACAGCTAAAATGGCCACTGGTGCCCTGTCCCCACCTTCTCCGTCATACTCAGTGCTCTGCATCCACAGTCACTTCCGCTGCGAGTGGTACATTAGCAGTGCTGAGTGCTGACTTGCAGCACAGTGCTCAGTGGCTGCTTGTTAACTCAGCACTCACAGCGGCTGAGCAACTGAACATGCCTCTGGTTTTGTGTAGTACATAGGAAGGGACTGCTCATGCTGAGGTGGATCCACAGAGACACAGCTAGTGAGAGGAGCCAACATAACAAAGGAAGTGTAGTTAGGAAATAGAAACACATGCTCCTATGCTGGACACAAGTCACAGAATATAACATGCATTAGATGCAGTTACATTCTTTTCACTTTTATCCATTAAGTTTTATAACACTTTAAAACAACAGTGGTTCTCAAACTGTGTAACCTCGGGACCCACATTTGTCCTGGATCATTAAGTCGCGACCCAAATCACACTGTAATGGAATGCACAGCATTAGGGTACCATGCATTCCGGTGCAGGCGTATGAACTGTGGGTGGGGGGTGCGTTTGGGGTACTATTCAAATGAATGGTAAGGCAACACACCTCCCACACCAGAATGCGTGGTAGGTGTGATTGCGTGGTGCAGTGTATTAATCACATGGTACTATGCGATTAATGCACTGTAGTAGTGTGAACGGACCCTCAAAAACACTGACATACATACACAACCACAGACATTGTCACACACACCCAAAAGATCCAGTCTCCCTACCTTACAAGAACTGCAGTGGATCCACAGCCTGGGGTCCAGTGTGGGCTGCTGTGACAGAGCTCCATCCATATCTGCGTTGCTTGTACAGCCCCCTTGCGCGCCCTGTAGAGATGCTGGGAGCCAGAATGTGATGTCACTCCGGTCCAGGCACCTCTATAGGTCATGTGAGGGAGCTGTAAGCAATGAATGTATGGATGGATCTCCCTCCTGGCCACAGCCCCAGCCCACCTCACCTCAAGCTGACACTCTGCGCCGGGCAGCATATTTTGATGGGCTGATTGGAGCGATAACCGACAGTGCTGCGCTAGGGGGAGGCAGAGAAGACTAGAAAAGTGGAAGGCATGCGGCGACCCACTGAGCACGGGGTCGCAACCCACTTATGGGTCATGAACCACCAGTTGAGAACCAAGGCTTTAAAAGAAAAATGTGTGACAGCCTTTTTTTTCAGTGTGTAAGGGCAGCATCTGATGAGCTTGTAGACCGCTAATCTTGCACAGAACACAGTGGTCCAACACCTCCCCCTGCACAGTAATCCAATCAACAATGGTCTCATGATATGGTTCCTCTATAGTAGGGGAAGGCAAATTTTGGCCCACAAGCTGTAGTAAAACGACAAACCCCATCATGCATCTGTCTCCGGAAGCCCTGCTTATGGCTGCCAGATTCTTGCAATGCCTAATGGGATTTGCAGTTTTTCCACAGCTGGAAGACCGATGTTTGCCTACTCCATGTATACAGTATAACTGTCAAAAAAATGTTACACTTGTTCCTGAAGCCTATGAAAATCCAATATAACATGTTCCCCACGTCTGTGTAAAGCCGGTGGGTGGTGTGAGGCGCTGTTTCACACGGTCTACTTTTTTATAACTTTATTGAGAGTGTACAAAGTGTACAGTGCCACCCATAGCACTGCAGGAAAATGCAGCAAGCACAAGTGATGTGATGTGATGTGAACGGGGCATATGAAAACAATTCTTTATCATAGGCCCTAGAAGTGAGCTACGTTTCCTTGTGCAGAAAAACGCAGGTCATGGTATATAGTGTGAGCATTAACCTAAATGCATATATAGGAATGTAATGATCTCAGATGGTATAATTCTCACTGTCTATTTACCTCCATTTAGGTTTACTTAAGTGATAATAAGGTCAAAAGGTTTTTAAGCTATTTGCTAAAAAAGCTAAAAAACACTTACAATGGATGCTGCTCCTTGATGAATAAAAGTTTTTTTATTTCCTGCAGAATCAACGGATCCTCTGAGCAGTAACCCCGATACCCTGTTATAGGGTGGCTCCTTTTCCTTGCAGAGTTCTATGGAGCCACCCTTGTGTGTGCTAGTAAGCTGTGTGTGTCTCCAAACCCCCTCCACTCCTCCCCCTGATCCCCTCCTCCAATATAGTAGATGGACAGCTGATGGAGACTGTGCTCTCCCGTGTGATCTAGTACTGGACAGGAAGTTCAGGGAAGCTGAGCTGAGAGAGTTAGTCAGCTGTTCAGAAACATGATTACTGTAAGTGCTTGTGCAAAAATGTACAGAAATACTTTGCTGGGTGATGTATATTTATTTGATCTGAATTAATTATTTAAAAATGTTTAATACAACTTTCAGGTTACTTGCCTTTAGAGAAAATCTAAATCTGTGCATCAAGTGCAAGTACATTTAAACACTGGATAAAGTGATCTGGAAAGTTTGAAGTTTGTTTATACTCCCCAGATCAATGTCTTCCTTTCCTGCAGGAGGCTTATGTGAATAAGGTTTTATTGAAGAAGAAGTGTTGTTTGTAGCAATAGTGCCTGCAGCATCCTGGCTCTGAGTACATCCTGCTGTGCTGTGGACAATACACTCCTGGGTTGTTCTTTCATGTACAGTAGGTCTTCTCCCTAGTGGTGGACAGGAGTAGTTTGTGTACAGCAAAGATAGAAACATGTGGCCAGCACATACTACTGGAAACCATCTGAACTCATCATAGTGATATTTTTTTCATAGACTACATAATACTATTCTTATTATTATACAGGATTTATATAGTGCCAACAGTTTGTGCAGTGCTTTACAATATAAGGAAGACATTACAGTTACAAGTCAAAACAAGATGGTAAGGAGGGCCCTGCCCATGAGGGCTTACAATCTAAAAGGGAGGGGCCAGTAAAACATGAGGAGGTAGCTGTGAGGGGATGAAGTTGTTTGAGAATGTGATGGTTCAGTGGTTAGGTTGAGGTGGGATAGAATACAATGTATTATGTTCAGTGAATGCAGTTATATTGTAAAGGGCCAGTAAATCTAAAATAAAACAGTTTGGGATACCAATATATTTTACAGATATACGTTTAAAATAAAAAAATAGATGGTTTGGCTTTGCTGTTGCTAGTTGCGCTATTTTAACTTCCATTATGGGCTAAATGAAGCTTCAGTGCAACATTTTTGTATCAGAATTCCAGATAGTAAATTAGATGTGCAGTCAGTAGTATCATTACACATTTGTAACTGTATGCTTTTTCCTGAAATTGTGGCATATTGTGTTATTGATAACTTTTACATAAGCCAACCTGTGAATTATGTTGAGCGGTAGATTAAAGGGGAACCGTGTTCTGCTGGGAATTTCACTCACACCGTCCTGTAATCTGGCTGGTGGAGGATGTGTCTATTTATCATACAGAAGACAAGCTGTATTGGGTTATATGGTACAATGTGTGCATGGAAACATTTAGCTTAAGTAGCTACTTTCCTCTGGAGAACTGGAGCAAACAAAACTGCAGTTGTTGGACACAGGCCCAGTTTTGTGGAACCGCTATGTAGGCCATGGCCCAAGGCAGAGAGGGGATTTGTTTCATTATTTTCTAGTTAATTCCTTTGTGAGAATGCAAGCATGAAATAAAATTTATGGTCTATTCCCCATCTATTTGTATCTACTTATTTGTGCAGTGGGCTGGGTATCAGGTAGTCACAAAGATCTGCAGCATAAGGAAGGCCTAGTTTAGGTGGCCTTCGGGTACACTGTTAAATTTAACCCTTACTGACATTTTACTATTCACTTTGGGTTTCTAGATGAAAACAACCATCAGATTACTTTCTGCATGCAATACGCCTAATTTTCCCTTTTTATTAAAGGGTATCTGTTGTTAAAAATTAAAAAATTCTGTATGGCTCTTTCCTACTCCTAATTGCCATATCGATCTAGACATTTGTCATCTTATTGAAGATGCTCATAGGAAGTACTTAAATGAATCTGGCACAATTTCACAGCACTTCCTTGTGTCATCATTCTAACTAAACAGAAACAGGAACCATACCGCACTCCTTACCAGGATTCCCACTTGATGAGGATGGGTGCTCGAAATGACTGCGGATGACACCGCCATACATGAACAATAGAAAAATGTCACAAGCACGCCATAAGTCGAAAAAGCAAAATATTTTATTGCCAATAGCTGTATCTCATTGGCAAGTGCTTTCGGGGCCTCGCACGGTCCCCTTCATCAGGCTTAGAGATAACCTAAGCCTAAGATTATCTCTAAGCCTGATGAAGGGAACCCTGCGAGGCCCCGAAAGCGCTTGCCAATGAGATACAGCTATTGGCAATCATTCTAACTAAGCCTGTGTCTAAACTGTCCCACAATGTAACATCCGCAGTGCTTGCAGGAAGCAATGCCTGATGGGTTTTGTAGTCTTGAGAAATAGAGATTGCATCACATCAAGCAGCAAGGAAAGAGATGCAAAGCACACTGGGAATCCAGGAAGTTGTTGGAAGTGATAGGCAGACAAAAGGCAGCACTCACTACATAAAAGGTTTTTTTTCTTCCAAGTAAGCTCTGATTGTATTATGAAAAACAACTATAATATATATATATATATATATATTCCTATTACCATGCTGATGTTATAACATGATAGTATATGCTGGGACTTCAGAACTCCTTTAATTAAAATGGATCGGAAACTTATCTTTACATCATTTTTGATGTGGCTGTTACATAAAAATTGCCTGCTGTTCCATGTAGACCATATTGCATTTACAGATGTGTGCATTCTTATTCTAAATGAGCATTGTTAGTAGTCCTCTGCATAGTTGCTGAGCTAAGATTAATTTGGTATATAGCTTGCTTTTTTTCTATTTGTTGTCCTTCCGACCAAAGTGATAGGCTTTCTTTGAGAGTGCATATTGATAAAGAACATTCATTTTGCTGCATACTATACATAAAAAGGATTTTAAAATGTAGAGAAGCCAGTCATGAGGTCTTTGTAGGCTGCCATTGATGCCCTGCTTCTAAAAATGCTAGTTACTTGGCTGGCCTGGAATAGGTATATGCCTTGTTGTGGGTAAGTTATTCCGTAAGTGCTGACACAAGAGGATCAGGCTGACAGCCAAGCAGCTAGCTTTTTTTAGGAGGGCAACTGTGCTACCTTTTGCATTCTTTTCATTACTGGTTATCTTTAACGCTCATTTACATGATTTGCATTAAACTGCATTAATCTGCATTAAAGTCCAGAAAGCTCAACAGCACAACAGTATTTAATTTCTGGCGATTAAGTTTTAAAGTGGCCCTGTCAGCGGCGGTGGGGGAAATGGGTATTGGACCCATCTGACTGGTCCATTGCTTGCAGAGGCCAGTGAGCAGTGAAGTGGCAGATTTCCAAAAAATGGGACATCGAAATGGTAAGTATATACAGTCTTCTTTTCGCACATATGTTTAACATACACATGACCCTTTGCTGACAGGATCACTTTAAGCCTCCATTGTCCTGCCACCAAATATTAACACACACTAGCACTTATGTATGAACATACAGAGTATATTTACTGATGAGAATGGCAGATACAGCATCAAACCTCTTACATGTACCTTTATGTTCAAAGCACATGTGTGCTCTAAGAGTTTCACCATCACCCTAACACATTTAAATTATGTATACAATTTTAAAGTGCTGTGTGTTAGTCTAGATTATTAGGCAGATATGTTGCTGTCTTCTGGCCACACAACCTTCTTGGTTTATTTTTTCATAGTCACTTTTTTAGCAGGGTTGTTCGAAGTTTGCTGGCTCTAAAACAGTATGGCCTAGGACCTCCCTGCAAATTACAAAGCACTTAAGCAATATAGTCTGGTCGAGGACCAGCTCCAACCAGTGACAGGACAGTGAGGGAGTAGCAGCATACTGATGAGGTCATCGCTCTGCTCTTTAGTCCTGTAATGCTTATACTGGCTGTATTGTGAAAAGTAGGACAACTCTGATTGGCTGAGAGTGCCCTTTCTTTCCTAGTTTAAGAGCTTCTCTTCTGTGCAGGGGAATTTAGGGGGCTAATATCCAGACACATGAAGGTGCTTAAAGTGGACCTTTACCCATATCTTTTAAATAACAATAAACAGACCACAATGTTTAGTAATGACAATCTACAAACACATACTTCTAGATAATCGCTGGCTATGTATTCTTTGCATACCTTAATTCTCATTTCTTCCCCAGTCTTCTGATAGTGGCCATGTTTACTAAGGGCAGATTACTAGCTCTTTTTTTACTTCCTGGATTTCTGGCACATGTAACTAGGACATGTGACCATGCACCTAATTTCAGTGGAGGAAAATGCCTTTCCCTGAGATCTCCTGAGATTACAGAAGAGATTTCCCAGTAATGATCTGCTAATGACAAGGCAATCCCAGTGTGCATTGCTTTGGCAAACAAGTCCTTTTGCCCATTTTTCAAACAGGAAGTGAATGCTCTTCATATGTAATATTTTACACCTGACATGTCTATGTTATGATTAATCATCATACATAGAGAGATGCATTGGTAGAATTTGATTTTTGAGTGTAAAGGTCCGATTTAAGCTAGTTTTATGTAAGCAAACATTGTTTTATTTGTTAATGCACACATGCCTGGATTACATGGCATTTTATTTGTTCATGCATCTCTACACTCTGGGAGATTGATGTGATCGTCAGGGTTGTGCTGAAACATTGGTGTGGGGGACCCAAAGGCTTGACCAGTAACCTCTCTGAATGTTTGCTGACCAAGCTGTCATCATAGTTAACCAACTCACAGCCACATCTGGGCAGCCAATGGATGTAAACAAAGCCACAGCTGCAAGTATCTGCTACTCATGCTGCTTTTTACATTCATGTAGATGTGATCCGGAGGGCTGTTTAATAACCCCCATGATATCTACACAAAGAGTACAATGATTGCCTCAGTGCTTTCACATAATAATACAGAGAAACAAAAGTAAAATGTGAAAATTGTTTTAAATACAATAAAATGCAAAAAAATGTAAACTCATCCACCACATGTGCACCTACATACACATATAGTGAATACACATACTGTATATATGCAGAAAGGTCTATTACATTTTTTTTCCAATGCACGGCAGATATAGAATAATTTAGGTGCATTGTTTTAGTTTGGCTCTAAATTAATGGACAGTGATGTTCTTTAATGCATCACCTATTTACAGTTACTGAGAATCTTTGTTTTTGGATGTTTTGCAAGCACATGGAATTGTGAGCCTAGACATCTTTATTTATTAACTTGACATGGTCTCTTCTATTTTATTTAACCCATTTGTAACCGTCCTAATGTAAGTAAATGTGTTCCAAGGTAAGTCGGGGAATTATAGCCATTGTATCGGGGAATGACTGTCTACAAATCTAAAATATGAGACTTAATAGTAATAAAGACTTTGAATATAAAACTTACAGGACTATTCACAAAAGGGTGAATAGTTTGGAGAAGACACGAGAGGTGAACGATCTAGGCCAAAATAGCTGATTTGGAAACATTTTCCAATTCAGCTCACTTTTTCAGTTCAGCTATGTTGTCCTAGATTGTTCACTTCTCCTGCCTTTTCCAAACTCTTCACCCTTTTTGTGAATAACCCTGTTGGTGTTTAAGGGTATTTTTGTCATTACTGGGTATGTCAAAAATGTTTGTATTTGTTACATTATTAACGTTCAAGACTTTTGGATTTTAAAATCATTATGTGAAATCTACTTTACTGGATAGCTGGTCTGGTCATTATGGTATTGCACATTGAATATGTTTATATTTAGCAGCCACTTTGTAACATTCACTCACACATCATCATACTTGACATAATGACATTTCTTAAGTAATGAGGTTATTTGTGAGTATTCTGAATTGCTAGAGACTTAAATATTAGTTAACCTTCACCCAGCTTCTTCCGTTGTGTGTTGATAAATCATATGTTGTAAAAAAAGGTATCTTTAAATAAAATGTTCTGCCTTGCTAATAATTAATAACCCCTCAAATTTTTTTTTCTGCGATCCATTCAGATTTCTATTCCTTTAATTTTTTGGATTTCAGATCCAAAATTTTATTCGATTCCGATTTTGGATCCATCCGAATTTTCGTTTCATAAATTATTCACGTGACCTGTAATGCAACCCCTTACAGTAAAAAAAACAACCCAATCTGGCCAGAGAACAGTCAAATGTCCAATTTAATTTTGAACGAAATTTGGATGGATCCGAATTTTCGTTAAATGAGCATTCAGATTCATTCACATTTGGACGCATTTGGAATTTGAATGCATCTGAATATTTGAATTGAAAGATTCGTGCAATATCCATTCGGAACAAAAGAGTTTTTACACGTCTAATAATTGTATGCACAGAAGCACGCAGGTGCGATGCAGTTCTGGCGTGAACTAGCCCTTACTCAGGAGCCGCACTGCCTGCTCCTCCTCTGCTCTGTCCATTTATAGAAAGTTTTGTATTTTGTAGTTCACAGACTACACAGTGCTCTATGATTGGGGTAGAGGAAAGGAAGGCGGCCAAATGATGCAATGGCTGCTGTGTAGTAGAGCTGAAGGTCTAGTGTGTCAGAGCGCCGGAAGTATAGCAATACCTGTACTATCAGCGCAACTGTAGTGTAACTGTAAAATGTAAAAAAAAACTACGGTGTGGCAGTAGTTTTCCTCACGTAATGGTCAAAGCATTAATAATTGGTAATAATAATAATTGGTGATCCTCGGAAACACTATATACTCTATATGAATTATGGATGAAATAGCATGGAATGATGTAAGATGAAGCAGTTGACCTAGATTAGAGTGACAGACTCTCAGGAGTAAATGATATCCGTTGAAGAAAAGGTGAACTATATTGTAACATAAACAGCCATTGGTTTTATAGTAAATAATGAGAAGATGACTTTATAATAAATATATTGATGAAATGAAATTGTTGAGTAATACCATTAAAATCCCTTTTTAAGTTTTTTTTTTTTTTTCCTTCTTAACGATCAAAGCATACCGCCAACTGGCTGCTTTGCATATTGTGGAATTTTTTTTGGTAGTTTCTGGCATTTTGTTAATTCATCGACATCTTAATCAATCATGCAAAAAACAGTGGGCCTTATGTATCAAGGAATCAGTGCTATACATACAATCAGATTCCATCTTTCAAATATGAGCTGTGATTTTCCAAGGCAGCCTTGAATCTTATTGGTGGATGTGGAGCAATAAATGCAACTAATTTTACTGGCCCATTACTCTCAAATGCCTTCACAAGTGTGAATTGTCCCTTAAAGTTTTGGTTCATGGCAGCTTTTCAACCTCCAATTTCTTTTCACCACTGCCGTTTGGAAAGGATGGCATATCCATATGTTGCTTCTCATTAACTTTTACAGAGGTTAAAATAATGGGTACAGTGCAAGTGTAGTTTTTGCTGTCCTCCAAACGATAGACACCAATGATTTCAGATGGCCCTGTTCATTTGGTTATATGCTGTTAGTATTCCACAGCATTATGGCTGAATATGCAATGTTTTTCCACCTGTGAGAAGGTGTATAGATAATCGCTTTCACTGCAGTGCACAGGCTACTGTCCGTTACCTGAATTATTCATTAGCAGATTGTTCTCCTCATGAATTATAAAGCTGCACTCTATTCTTCCTGTGCCACTGACATTTACACACACACACACTGTATGTAATTTACTGCAGATTCCAAGAGGTCATGATAAATGAAAGCGGCAAGGCAAAATTAAAAGAAAAAATATATATATTTTATACATGTCTCCAAAAATATATATTTCCCCATGCTTTATCTCTTTAAACATGCTGCAAGTGCAGGAAAATAACTGTTCATGTGGCAGAAATATAGTGGGGTCCTACCTTCCTCTTTGACATGACAACACAATGTGTTTCTGGCTCTGAATTCCTAAGCATGTGGTGTCAACCCTGTCTTTATGACAGGTTAGGTTGGAACACGACCTTAGGGGACACAGCAAGTGACAGTATAAAGCCAAAACCCAAACACATATAAAAAAAAGACTAAGCTAGGTCTGCTAGAAAAAGAACCTGCACCCTTATTATCAGTCTTCTGTAATCCTCAGTACAGCAGCACTCAGAATGTGAAAATGAAGAGCAGCCTTGTAATCCAGACAAACTCTACAGTAGGGGTCCCAAATTTTTTTCAACAAAGTTCCAGTTCACTGTCCATCACACTGGTGACCAGACTGAGGCCAGTAGATTTAAAGCAATGCCTTAGCTTCAGAGGTCAGTGGGAGTAAAAAATACCCAACTAATAAATGTCCTGGCATCGGCAGGAATAATAAATGCCCCGGCGTCAGAGGGAATTATATATGCCCAGGTGTCAATGGGACTAATAAATGTCCCAGAGTCAGCAGGAATAATAAATTTCCCCTTCATCTGTGGTAATAATAAATACCCTGGCATCAGCGGGAATAATAAATGCTTCGACGTCAGTGACAATAATAAATGCTTTGGCATCAGCGGCTATAATAAATGCCCCGACGTCAGCAGGAATAATAAATGCCCGGTGGCAGTAGGAATAATAAATGCCCTGGCATCAGTGGGAGTATTAATGCCCTGGCATCCGTGGGAGTATTAAAGCCCTGGCATCAGCAGTAGTATTAAACACCCCAGCATCAGCGGGAGTAATACACCCCCGTGTTGGTCGGAGTAATAAATGCCCCAGGATAGTCAGTATTCAGAATTGTGTGCCCTCATTGGTGTTCGATGGGAGGAACAGTTTTCCAGCATATTACTGCACAGTTCAGGAAGAAATACAGAAAGAACACCAAGGTATAAGTAAGAATACACATGGCTTATAAGGGTGATTTAATACCACATGACTATTGTGTCATTACAAGATGCAGCAACTTCAATAGTGCCCACCTCATTCCATTTCCTAGCTGGAGGAAGTCCAGCATCATCTAACGCTTTCCACCCAACCTGACTGTCCCTGTTTGCCCCTTTCATCGGATGCCCAATCTTAGTCTATGGGCAGCTGGGTCTAAATGGACAGATGTCTGTTTACACCAGGTTACCCCCGACTCTGGCCAGGCCCAGTCAGTGTTCTGCTTCAATGAACCTGATTGTGCCAGATCGGAGGTAATCAGATGTGAAAGGACGCTTGTCTGTTTACTTCCATCTCCCCATAGACCGACATGGGGTCCGGTCATTCCAGTTTTTTTCTCCATTGCAAGATGGAGCTAAAAACTGAGCGGACATAGATGTCACAGCAGAGACATCTGCTGTGTACCGCTCCGATCAGGAGGGGATCCATGCATGGATCCCCTCCTGATCAGCCTGTGTGAAAGGGGTCTTAAGCAGATGAAACTTCAGCTTTAAGTGCATAATGCTCTATATACGTATTACTACCTGCACTGTGTTAAACATAAAATCTAGTATTGTGCATGCTTTTTAAATTTAAAGTCTGTGTGACCAGTCCCTGTTGTACACATTCATCTTTTTCCAGCAAAAAGCATGCTAATGACCCAGTGACATTTCTCTGTTGGGCCACTTCAAGATTAATTAGACACTTGGCCTTTTTATCATTTTTGCTCTTGTGAGAGACTTACGTCAAGCGAATAATATTTTGAATTTCCCTTAAGCTTTAAAGGCTTGAATGTGATGCAAAATGTTGAAAAAATAAAAATTGTTTAGTTTAAAAATGCAGTTCATGCTTTTGAAAACATAAATAGGGTTATATTTATTTAAAGTGTTTTTCCAACCAAAAATTATTTCGTTTTCGTGTGGGGAAGGATAAGATACCCTGTTGTGGTTTTTTTTTATTCCTGTTAGATAAATCTCCCCTCACTGATATGGTGACAGCGGTTTCACCAGACAAAAAGTGAGGAAAAATGTACAAGTAGACAGACAGCAATAAAAATCAGATGGGGGCTCTATTCTTTCTGTGCCTTATGAGAAAAAAATAATAATTTTGTATGTGTTGCTGTGAGATTTTTCCTCGATCTGCCTGGTATGGTTTGCTATACACGTTACAATTTGCCCAAACAATTTCTGTGCAATCAATTTCAGTACAATCAATTTCAAATTTATCACAACTATGTAATATAAGTACCAGCTTAAAGAGGAACTCTGGGCAAAAATTGTATTAACCCTTGCAGTGGGGCTACCCTGCACTAAGAGTTAACTGCTCGTTTTTGCCTAGGGTAAAAAAGCTTGTCTCCCCTCCACTTCAAGGATGGTATTTTCCTCGGCATCCTCATGGACTTGAGGACTCCTAGACCGCCGCAGCGAAGGGGGAAAGACGCTCAAGGGACTGGTCTAAGAGCTGGCGGCATGGAAACTCAGATGAATATAATTTTTTTTCCCTAGGCAAAAACGAGCACTTAACGCTTGCAGTGCTTGGGTTGCCCCACTACAAGGGTTAAAAAAATTATGCCCTTCTTTAAAATATCCAATCAATTTATATCAAATAAGGCAGGCCGTTGCACTACATAGTTGATGGTAGATCTAAAGGAGATGGTACAATCAGATTGTATCTTGTATGGTGAACCAAAGATAGCAGTAAAGGCCTGATGGGAGTTGTACTCCTTTTGCACTCTACCAAAGTTATGATTAGACATACGCATTAACAAGTGTATCCTGTGTCCGCTGTTCACACACGTATAGCTAATTGATGCATAGTGTCCCCTGTGTGCACAGACATGTAACTAAGTAAAATAAAGTAACAGTTGCCTTGTGTTCAGACATTTACCCATACAAAGAGCTTAGTTGCAAACATTTACAACTCTGCACCTCACTGGTCCATATTCGCACTCATGACACTGACACAGACATGCTATTTCTGCTGGCACACACAGATAAACACTATTGCTGCTGACACACTCATAATGCGGCTCCTAACACACACACACACACACACACACAGATATTCTTTAACACACACACAAACAACCACAGAGGCACTTGCTATGTTGATCGTCGGTCATTTTTCTGCCAGACATTACCTAGGGGTGAATTTCCTGTCAATGACCAGGTCGCCGGACAGCATTTTCTTCCTTAGTCACCATGGTGATCTGGTGGCTGTGGTTTGTCCTGCCCTGCAATGCTATAATATTTTAGAATAAATAATTTAAAAACAAGTAAAGGCCCCCCCGAAATCTTAGTCTACACCACACCCAAATCATACAATTGTATTTAGCCAGGCAACTGCAGTTTATGTTAATTGAGAAAAAGAAAAGCTGTACCTTGAAATACTAGGTATCCCAAAATGAAATTGTTATCATGTGTATGTCTTATGTAATAATTCCCAGGACTGGATAAAAGTATGAAGCCTTTAATTAGGACAGCAACAAAAACAGAAGGTCTAAATTACCTTTAGCTAGGGGCTAGTTATGTATTTTCAGATCCTATTATCTGTTCTTTGGAGCCTGTAGACCATGCAGTCTGGAGGGAGATCCCTGATGTTAACGTATGTTATAATTAAGAAAGTTTAAGGAATGTGTTTCCTGGGACTTTTTATAATGCTGCTGACTTTCCAAAGGTTTTTTTTTTCACCAAGCTGCTACAAGAGGACAAAACAGACATTTTAGCAAAACTTTTCTACAAAAATGTATTTTTTTTTTTACACCATGGGCAGCAAGTAAAAATTATTTACAAAATATGTCTTAAAGCCCAACTTCAGACACAAGACAAAATACCTCTTACAGTAGGGCCCCTCCACACTGCAAGGGTTAACTGCAGGGACAAGGAGTAAGCCTTTATTCACACCCATTCGAACCTGCGACTTCCTGCAGCAGGAATTCCAAATCTTCTGTTTACATGCATCAGTTGTCACCTATATATATTAATGATTGGGTGACAGCGGCTGCATCTGAAAGCAGCAGACCGTGGCACATCGTTTGTAATCGTATGTGATGTGATTACATGTGGTTAGGAAGGAACCACTATTCCTGGATGCATCCACCGATGCGTCCAGGGATAGTGATCTCTTCCTAGCAGCATATAATTGCATGACACAAAATGACATGCAATGTGCCACGTTCTGTCGCTTTCAGATACCTGCGCGGTCACCCAATCATTAACTTAAATGAGTGACAGCTGCCGCTTGTAAACAGAAGGTTTGGATTCCTGCTGCAGGAAATGGCAAGTTCCTGATGCAGGAATACCAAATCACACCCAAGTGGTAGGTGTATAAGTAGCCTTATACTTGACCTACTTCTCACTCTAGCAGGCTCCCTCCATCTGTGATACCAGGCCATGGTAGCCTCTTCTCCAGCTGTGGTCACACACTCATCTCCTCCATTTAAAATGCAGAGTTAAGATCCCTGCATTGTAGGGGATGATGCAGAAGGACTGCTGGAGCACCAGGGAGAAAAGGAGAGCGCCAGAGCCTGTCAGAGCGGAAGGTAAATTATGTAACATGTCCTCCTGTACCCCCTAGACCTAAGTAGCTTTCGATCCATGCAGTGCAGGGGAGGGGATGCTAAATCTAATGAGTACATAAATTGTGAAGGCAGATTGTAATAGGTGTACTGAGGTTTATACAGAGGTGTAGTATTATAATCTAAATGCACAGGGGTTTTAAGTTGTAACCCAATGTGCACTGGTCTAGGATTGTGTTATCTAAAGTCCTGCCACTAAATCCAGAAAGTAGTGACTGGCCAGAGATGACTCTTGCTTAGAAATTACATCAGGGATCGTAGAGTGGCGATCTGGAGAGCAGAGCATTACTGCAGCCAAAAGCTGTAAAGCAGACTTACTGTTATGCTTTAAAGAAAACATGTAGTGGGGAAGTATGAAAGTTGCCATTGCCGACCTCTTCTTCGGAAATACTAGTTCCCTGACTGTTATTCTGAATCAGTGGCTTTAACAATTATGTGTCAATTGCTCTGAACAAATATGCAGGTAAGTATTTTTAACTGCAATCTGACTTGCACATGCTTGTTTAGGGTCATTGTTTCAAAAGTACCCAGTGAAGCCAGAGACAGCCAGGCAGCAAAGGCAGCCTCCATATGTATGTACAGGGTTCTGCTGTATCATGTGATGTGCTGGATTGTTCATGCACACAGCCGAAGTAGCGGGGGGAGAAGAGGAGAGCGCCGACTTCCGGGTGAGCAGGGATCAGGAAAGTAAAACAGCTTTTTTTTTTTTGTCCTAGGGATAAATGAGCAGTTGACCCTTGTAGTGTCAGGGCAGCCCCACTGCAAGGGAAAACTTAAAATCGACCTTTACCCCCTTTGACTAAAAATCACATTAGCATACAGCTCTGCATGCTGATATGAAATCATCTTACATTCATTAGCTAAACAAACATTTTTATTTTATTTACAATTTCTGTTTTTTACAACTCTTGGTCTACTTTGGCACAAATGATGTAATGTGCCAAGTGTTGCATCCTGGGAAGGTTACATCAGCAGAGCATTGCTGGGAAATCTCATCTGGGATCTCAGGGAAAGGCATTTTCCTCCCCTGAGGTTTTGTGCATGGTCAAATGTCCTAGTCACATGTCTGGTCACATGTGCCAGAAATCCAGGAAGTAAAAAGAGAGCTAGTAAACATGGTCACTGTCGGAAGACTGGGAAAGAAAAGATAAATAAGGAATGCAAAGAATACGAAGCCGGCAATTATTTAGAAGTATGTGTTTGTAGATTGTCATTACTAAACATTTGTAAAGGTTTGTTTGTTGTTATTTTAAAGATAAGGGTAAATGTCTACTTTAAGGCAGCCTATACATGAATAGACTGTCCTTATGCAACACACACACAAAATATTTGTTAGTACTCAAATGGGACTTCAAAGGACCGCAAAGTTTTAAAGGGTCCCTAAAATGTCTTGGCCGGAGTTCTAGTTCAAGTATCCATTTTAAATGTTTAGTTGTCCATTTACTAGTAAGTAAGATAGTGTATGTAAACTCAAACAATCAACTTCCCTCATGGTCTGCTAAATATACCATGGAAGGTGTTTTCAGTTCAAGAATCGCAAAAAATGCCTGTTGTTTTTGCCAGAAATCTTGTGAGCGGATAATTTTCTGTGCTTTCTGTTTGGGCAGCTGATGAGGAAGGGGAGAAGATAATGAGAGAAGTCTTTTGTAATCCATCAGAAATTAAGTAGGCAGAGCGGACACCGCATGCTTAGGAATTTAGAGCTGTGTCAAAGAAGAAGGTAGCAGCAAACTTTATCTCTGACACATTAAGGGTCCGTTTACACATGTGTTGGGGCTGAGCTGGGCATTTGTTTCCAGCTCAGCCCCAATGCAAGACAAGGCAATTTGCTTTGTCATGGACGGATATCTTTCACACCACCATGTTGTGGTGGGAACACGGTGGTATGTGCTGAAAAAATTAGGGCATGCCTTGCTTTTTTTTTAGCTCAGTGGGATGCGACGCAGTACAACCAACCCACACTCCGTTGTGCTTGTAGAACAAAAAATGTCAGGAGTAACATTTCAATAAAGTCCTAACATAAAAAGTGCCAGGATCTGCACATCGGCACTATGTCAGACACTGTACATTAACCGAGCTTGTTTTTCCCAGCGGCTGTTGTGACTGTACCCTAACCGTTATTCTTCTATACTCACATCATGTTTAATGGATAAATCATGGGGATATGCGCATGTATTCCAGAGATGTACTAAATAGGTTTTTTAATGTTGTGTTGACATATATTTTAAAGTGACATTGATTCAATGTACTGTGTATTACAACATTCATGTTAATGAACGTGTACAAGAATTGAATGAGATTAAAGATTGTATTCAAGATAGTGTGACAAACAGGTGCTTAGGGTGGAGGGCAGTGTCATGGATGGAGTTATACCTGCCCCCTAGAGGTATAGCTGTGTAGCTATATGAAGAGGGTTAAGCACTGGCCACACCCATTTCTCCACGTGGTGGGGAATAATAACAAATAATACAAATTCTCTAAGATAACTGTGGTGTGTTAGAGAGGGACTGCATGCAGGCTGTGCTGGAACAGCCTGCAGGTCAAAGCCTATGCAAATTATCTTATAATTAGCCAGGGCGCTGGTTTTTTTTGTTGCATACTGAACTGTGCTGACACAGACCCAGGTGTGGGAAACTCTTTTGCTTTTGTGTTGGATGCAACAGTAACGCAATAAACACAGGCAGGAAGCCCTTAAAGGAGAACTATGGGGTTAGGGCTTTTCCCCATAGTTCTCCTTAGGGTAACGAGAGGACACAAACTAGCGTCCTCCCGTCACCCTAAGCTCAGTATACCGCGAGCTACAGCTCGCGGTATACTAAGATGCCGCAGTATACCGCGAGCTACAGCTCTCGGTATACGGAGATGCCGCAGCTGAAGCGCATCCCGACAATTATGTCTGGATCCGCCCAGCTGCGTGAGTGACAGCTGGCTCTGCCTCTAGATAGGCAGAGCCAGCTGTACCCACCCCCTCCCCCGTCCGTTCCGCCAGTCAGCGCTGGAGGATCGGAGCGGGGAGGGGGGAATCCAGTCCCTCCCCTGTCACGGCAGAGAGCCGTGACAGTCTCATTGTCACAGGTCGGCTAGAACTATGAGGTGAGTTAAAAGCACTCACCTCATAGTTCTCCTTTAAATGCACTTTGGCATCTGAACTACCTCCTTGCAAGCTCTACATCTGAAGCTGACTGCTACAGTACATAAGTTTACCATATTGATTTTATTCTATGCGCACACCAGTTCAGACTGCAGAACCATGAGAACACACTGCTGCTTTGTACCATGTGAACATTTGAGTCCCCTCTCCTCTATTTTCTTGGTTTTGGATCTTGGCACTGTGTTTGCATGGTACACTTGTAGAATACAAATTTACAATGAATGCAAGGCTTGTCTTTGGATTTGTCATTTTACTTGCCTCTGTGTTCCAGTTTATAGGGGGTAGCAAATATGGACTATAACAATTAAAACACTTTTATTAGTACACAAATTGTTTACAGATACTTGGCTAGTTTAAAATGAAAATGTTCTCATTATTTCATCTTGAAAAAAACCAAAACCAATGTGCGCTTATTACTGTGCATTTATAATGCACTGTAACATGTTCTCATTAGGAGACCAATAAAATGAATAGTGACTTTCAAAATGAGTTTCATCTTTTTGTAGAGTCAACAGTGAGGAATGGATGCATGGGATAGCTTTGATATGGAATTATCAGATTTTTTTGGGTGGATCTGAATGTGTAGTGTGAAGTATAATCCTAAAACAATTGCCATGTGGCTGCGAAATTTTAGTTGTGGTCTTGACTTAAATGTTGTTCACACACATAATGAAGTATCACAATAGAGTTAGACAATTTTCATTTGTGTAATTTTTATTGGCATGTTTCATATTTTCTTTAGGCTTTAAAGAAGAATTCCATGTGTATTAAATATTAATCCCTTGCAGTGGGGCTTTCTCTTAAGGGCTCCAGCGGTCTAAGAACTGCTGACCTCATCACATCTTATGCGGGTCCATTGACCAGCATTGGAAGTAAAGAGCTTGAGGGACTTTCCATGCCGGAGCGGAAGTGGAGAGAGGTGAGTGTTAACTGCTACCTGACTGAGGATCAGGTGAGTAACACAGCATTATTTGAGCCCCCTAGACAAAAAGAGCACTTAACCCATGCAGTGTGGAGGTAGCCCTACCGTAAAGGTAAGTTTATTTCTTTACCTGCAGTTTTTCTTTAATCGCATTGCAGTGCATTTTGCTGTGCATTTTAAAGTGGAACTTAAAAAAAAAAAAGGAGGTGGAGATTTTTTTTTGGGCTGAAGAGACATGTCTTTTCTACCAAAACCCCCTTTGCTCTTGCTCCTAACAATTTTTTTTATACTGTACGCTCCCAGCCCATTCTGACCATCTGCCAGTGATAGAGCTGGGTGGCAGGATGATGAACAAAAGTTACATCAACAGTTGCGTCCTAATGGCTGTAGAGAAGGTGAACCTAAAAAAAGTGTTATCTCTTCTTTTTGTTGTCGGAAAAACTGTAACAGGCACTATATAGTGAAGCGGGAAAA
This sequence comes from Nanorana parkeri, assembly GCF_000935625.1. Classification (NCBI taxonomy): domain Eukaryota; kingdom Metazoa; phylum Chordata; class Amphibia; order Anura; family Dicroglossidae; genus Nanorana; species Nanorana parkeri. The sequence goes on along the minus strand of NW_017308081.1, from coordinate 68,426 downwards.
GAACATCACATGTCTGAAACGTGTATAATTATGTGAAAGAAACTACACTTGTCTTCTTTTTATTTACCTGTCAGTATTGCTGAGATTAGCTGTATTGTTCTTGCTGGTTATCAACATTCCTCTTGTCTTGTAAGGGCAATATACTGTGTGTGTGTGTATATATATGTGTGTGTGGTGTTATAGAGAGCTTCATGGAATGGGTTTGCATGGCCGAGCAACTGCATCCAAGCCTTACATCACCAAGTGCAATGCAAAGCATCAGATGCAGTGGTGTAAAGCACGCCGCACTGGACTGTGGAGAAGTGGAGACGTTTTTTCTCGAGTGACTAATCACGCTTCTCTGTCTGGCAATCCGATGGACGTGTCTGGGTTTGGCGGTTTTCAGGAGAACGGTACTTGCCTGACTGCATTGTGCCTAGTGTAAAGTTTGGTGGAGGGGGGAGTATGGTGTGGGGTTGTTTTTCAGGAGTTGGGCTTGGCCCCTTAGTTCCGGTGAAGGGAACTCTTAAGGCATCAGCATACCAAGACATTTTGAACAATTTCATGCTCCCAACTTTGTGGGAACAGTTTGGGGATGGTCCCTTCCTGTTCCGACATGTCTGTGCACCTGTGCACAAAGCAAGGTCCATAAAGACATGGATGAGCAAGTTTTGGGTGGAGGAACTTGACTGGCCTGCACAGACTCCTGACTTCAACCCAACAGAACACCTTTGGGATGAATTAGAGTGGAGCCAGGCCTTCTCGTCCAACATCAATGTTCAGTGGATCACGGCATGCTTTCCACTTTTCTCGTTTCTAATTTCCACTTCTCACAAAGTAGGGAGACTGGGTGGATCTTAAAAAAAAAAAAAGAAATACATTTTTTTTGGAATGTGTATATGTGTGTGAGAGATTGTGGCTGTGTGTATCTGACACCGTTTTTGAGGGCCCGTTCACACTAGTACAGTGTGTTAAATGAACAGTCCTGTGCCATTTAAAGCGCACTGTACCATGCAATCGCACCTACTACGCATTCTGGTGTGGGAGGTGCATTGCCATTCATTCCCACCTCACGCCCACAGTTCAATTGCCCGCACTCCAATGTGCGGTACCGCAATACTGTTCATTCCATTGCAGTGCGTCTTGGGTCGCGACTTAATGACCATGGACAAATATGGGTCCTGTGGTTACATAGGTTTAGAACCACTGCTTTAGTACACCCATTAGCTTGTTGCACTTCCCATTCCAAAACAATGGCCGTAATATGGAATGACCCCCTCTCCCCATCCCTGTGCGGCTCTAACAGCCTCCCCTCCTCTGGGAAGGCTCTTCACAAGATTTTGGAGTGTGTTTGTCAGAATTTGTACCCATTAAACCAAAAACGCATTTGTGAAGCCGGGAAAGTTTTGGACGAGAAGATCTTGGCATTCCAGTTCATCTCTAAGGTGTTCAGTAGGCTGAGGTCAGGTCTCTGTGCAGCCATTTGTTATAACAAATACCAAACTTATTATATCATGACTTTATAGCCCTGGCTTTGTGCACAGGGGCACGGTCATGCTGTTACCATAAGGTTGGAAACACAGAATTGTCTGAAATACCTTTGTATTCTGTAGCATTAACAGTACCCTTTACTGAAAATGTGCTTACTCAATAATTTGGAGGGGTGTCCACATACGTTTGGCAATGTGCTGTTTCTTTATAAGTAAAGACTGTGTGCATTGGCAATATAACTAATAAAATACCACACATTGCTGTACAACTTTTGGCAGAAGAAGCACAGCCCTGTAAACGGACTCCCAGCTGCTATAGTTTGTTTATGTTGTAAGGCCTACTGGCAGCTATGTACTGGAAGTGATCACTTCTACAGGGCCCTCCCCACCACCAACACCATGTATCCTGGGCTTTGATGCCTCTCTTGCGCACTCGGGACATCTGTGGTGGGTGTTTAGCGGGGGAAGAGCAGAGGACGATCAGCGAACATCTGTCCACTGACCGTTCCTGCAGTAATTGAACCCAGAGGTGACATACTTCTTTAATATTTCTGGTTTCAGAGCTGTCATTCCCCTGTGTTGTGGCTGTTGATGAAGCTAATTAATCAAGAGCTATTAGCTTCATTGGAATTAGTTGGTTGGATCCCGTAGCTCTCTCCTCCATGCTGGGAGGAGGGCACAACAAGCAGTGGGTGGGTGCAATAACCAGCATGCTATTGCAATTTAAAATGGCCAATAGCATGCTGGCTATTGCACCAGCCCCACTACCTGCTGTATTTACATTCAGCTGCTGTCTGCGGAATCTTGCCACTGGCAGCTGTCATTCCCTGGCTGAATCTATTCAAGTGCCATGTGCTTACAATACAATTTAAAAAAAATAAAAGGCGGGAAAATTCTGTTTCGGACCTAGTAAATTCTGCAGCGGGATGTGCATTGCAGTGCCATTCATTTCAATGGCACACCAAATGCGGCTTGCACCCACAGTGTGATCACTCGCACTGTAACGCACGGTATTGTGCAGTGCGAATGCAAAAAATTGTGAATGCAGTTTTATCCTGAAGTCAACTTTATGTTTGTAACACTGCATTTCTGTATTTTATTTTAAATTAAGAATGGTATTTATTAAAAATGTTTTATCCAATGAATCGATTAATTTAAAAAAAAAAAATAATCGGCCAACTAAATGAAAATAATCATTAGTTGCAGCCCTACTAGTAATGCTAAACTGATTACTAGTAAAGGCTTATTTTGGGTATCTTACTTTTTCACGATTTTAAGGCATAACATGTCTAATATCTGTTTACTTGACACAACCTCATATTTTATATTTTACCAAAAATTTGGTATTGTGTGTTGTGCACTAAAATCTAATTTATAGTTATTTTTACCCAAAAATTAGGTTTGATTAATATTAGGATAACATTTGCGCTAATATGACATTAACATTTGCAATTGTCACCATTTCATTCTACAGGGTCTCTGCTTTCAGAAAATATATAATTTAGGCGAGTTTTAAATAATCTTCGGGCCTAACATATGATTTTTAACATGTGTACAGAAAAATTGTAAAAAAAACCTTTGGCAGCGAAAGGGTTAAAGGAGAAAACAAAGAACTTGGCAATGGAAGAAAATATAACAAAACATACTTTACTCATATTATGTTTTCATCTGAACCTGTTCCTAGACTTATGTTTCAGGAAAACAAACAGGAGAAATTAATTCTGAATACATTTTTTTTTTGATTTTTCAAAAAAAAAAAAATTGTTAATATCTCTAATCAGTATGTTAAACAATCCCTATCGTATAATTCTTCATCAGTGTTTCTTTGAACAATGCTGTTTTTAAACCCCCCCAGTTCTAGAAGGCATGTTAATTGTACTTTCAGCAGCAGTATGGACAAAGCCGTTATAAGCCCTTTCATTAGTTGATGAGTCATTCTCGCAAGTTCACCTCTGCTAATGTCAGAATTACATTCCTGGATTAGAGGACAAAGAAGACTATCCTTTTAAATTATGGGTCAAAGGAGCTATGGTTATGAAGTAAAATGTACAAACTAGTTAGGCAAAGTGTTACATATTTGTGACCAGGCATATAGGAGAAAAATATCACAGTATACACATACACAGTGTCAAATACAGGGTATTGCACTTTAAAGGGGGCGTGTCGTTCCATGGGTCAGCGAAAGTTTGATGACCCACCGAGACAGCAGATTGCCACTATTCAATTTTTTTCCTTGCCTTTTTCCTCCTCTCAGGCTCCTTTTCTCTCTCTTTCTTTTTCCCTCCCTATTTCTCTCCCCACCCCTACCCCATATACACCTCCCCACCCAGCTGGGCAGGGAGTAGTGTATGGTCCATGTGATAAGTATTAAACTGGATCATGTAATTCGCTATCACTGGTTCTCTTTTTCAATAGCGTGGCAGGTTGAGAAAGCTCAATCTGTTGCTCCAGTCTCCCTAATGAAATGTTTAACCCCTTCATGACTGAGGCCTTTTTTTCATTTTTTGTACCCTTGTAACATGATGGGATATGTTAGCTTTTGGAAGGACAACTATTAAAAGATGTTGCAGCTTTTGTCACTGCTTGCAAGGAGCTGGGCAGGAGGTCAGTCAGAGAGTCTGAGGTTGCAAGGAGCTAGGGGGAGATGTTTATGGGAGATGGGTGGGGAGAGAAAAGGAGCCTGAGAGAGATAAAAGGCAAGAAAAAGAAATTGAAGAAAGGATAGTTTCTATCCTGGGAGCAATTATCTGCTTTTCGGCACCTCCCCCCATGGACGTGTCTGGCTGCCGAAGCTCGGGCACTTGCGCAGTTAGCTTTGTGCCCTTAGTTCTGTTAAGGAAGGGCTCTAACCCCAGCTCTCCCCCAACTTCTCTACCTAAGCAGCCATGCCGCCGCCATTAGCTATGCCACCATAGACATTCAGGAGGTAATTTACCATTGTTTATTTATTTAAACATTAATTTGATGTGAGCATTATCATTGATGTATATACACTCCTTTGACATTTATCTGTTTACATGCATTGTTTTCATGCATTTTTGGAGGGAAATTCGAGGGTGGGGGTGGTGTTTTGAGTGGGAGAGGTTTATTCTCTGCGGCTGAGTGGGCAATGTGGGATTCCTGCGTCAAGAAATCCCAAATGTTAAGTTTAGATGCATCTACCATGTGTCAAGGGACAGTGATCAATTTGAAAACGCATGTAATCATTTCATATATGATTTAATGCGGACTGCCACTTACAGATGCGGCTGCTGTCAGCTGGGGACTCTGGTGTAAGCGGGAACCCTGATAAAAGGGGTCAAGGCAGAAACTGACTTTGATCACATCATAAATAAACAAATTTGCATCACTGAAAGCAAAGGTGCAGTCATAATTTCCGTGTAGTGCCATCATTTGATAATCAAAAGTAGGGATGCACAGATACTTTTCGAGTACAAGTGCAGATACTTGGCATTTTCATGAGAGCTACCAGGGTTGCAGAGTTTGCAGCTGGGACCAGGCTCTGGCACTCCACCACTGTCCTGAAATCATTAGTCTGTATTGTTTTAGAAAAACTGTCACTTGACAATAAACAAAAATGTACTGATACAGTACTCATACTTGTAAGTACTCGGCAAGTACCAGTACTCGTACTCGCAAAACTGGCATCTGTGCATCCCTTTTATTTATATTTATAAAAACAGAATCGTACATTAAAACAGAGATGTACAAATCCCCGGAGCTCTGTGTGCTCCTTACAAATGACAGCTGCCTCCTAATTTTTCTCTAGTCTTGGAGCTCAAAAGTATCGGTACTTGTACTGAGTACTGTACTTGGTATCTGTGCAATCCTAATCAAAAGTGAAAGAGTTTGACTTGCATTTTTAAACCCCTATTATCTAAAATATGGATGTCAGATTTTGGAAAGGGGCGCATTTTCAGTGCTTGCCATAGGCTAACTTTTCTCTCCATACGTCTCCATACACACACACACTTTTCTTTTTTTTGCTGATGCATATAATAATATAATTGTTCACTTGTCTCAAATTTCTACTAATATTGTTAAATTCTCCTTGTGAAGTCTACTTTCCATACTTTTTACGCAGCATATAAAATTATTGATTTTCTGTAAAGCTTTTAAAGCTGTTTAATAGGTTAATTATGTTTGCACAGCTATTTCTTTAGTCAGCAATGTTTGGAAATGCTGTGATCTGCTTTTTAGAGATGAATATGTCACCAGACATAATGAAATCTAATTCCTCTTACTTTTCTGTTCCCCTTGTGAAGTATAAAAGCCAGAAGATGTTAGAACTTTGAGATCAAAGGCTTATAAATACAGGAAAAATAAAACTTTGTTCTGCTTGTGTGAAAGACTGTTGTAACTCAAATATGCTTAGACTCTTATTGTAAATAAGACATCGGCTGAATCTTCTACAAGCTGCCATTATAATGAGCGGAAGTTTATTGAAGCTTTACAAGTGGAGTGTGTGTCACAAAGTGGTCAGAACTAATGTTCGGTTTCAGACCCTCCTTCTGTTCACTTGCTGGCGGCCTGTAATTAAATGTTATCTTGAAGCCTAACTTCTGAAACTGGATACCAGAAATAACTGTGAACCCCCTCCCCAAAATGACTAACCCATTATTCCAGTTCACTGCTCTGCTAGCATCAGCCTAGCGGGGGTTAGCAAGTCCTCCTTGTATCAATTCAAAAGCATCTCTTTGACCATGAAGAGATCTTGTTACCTTGATTTCAATTTTCTGATCTGAGAACGTCAGTAAAGTATGAGTCACTATTTGAAAACAGCTTCTAGGTCATCTTAATTGTTGAAGGTTTGTTTGAAACTTTGTTACACATGGGCGCAAGACGCTTTCTATACTTGTTTGAACTAAGTAAATGTTTATAAATCTCTGCGGCCATTAGCAAAAGTTCAAAAGTTAGTTAAGGTAAACATGACACAACGTTTCACATGCAACTGCTGGCTCCACTACAATACTTAATTATTATAGCAACTGGAACCAGAAAAAACTTTCACAGAAAGCTTTATGTTATACTGATTTATAGGGACTAGAGTACCTGCAATATCCAAGCCACTTGAGTGACTATCAGAAATGGGCCAAAGTCTGAAGAGCAAGGCCAAAATAGTAGTGTGGACCTACTCTCAAAACGCTGCTCGGACACTAAGCTTGTCCACATCTTTATTACCCCAGAAAGGAGTATAGGAATGTGGTAGATTCATAATCAAGTTGCCTGTCTCCATAAGGCAGATAAGTTGTCTACCCCAACCTGGTGTAATGGGGTCCTTTACAAAAAAGTAAACTCCCCACAAATCCCTTCAGAATAAACACTCTCCCGGTCTACTACTTTAAATTGAAAAAATTATCGAAATGGTCCAGCTGCATTGAGTATGTTCTGCAATGTCATGACCCATCACCTAACAGAAAACTATGGTTTGAAATCCAGGGGGAAGCAAATGCCTGTGTCTAGACACTGCACTTCCTCTGTTCTTTTTCTGTGAGAATACCAGCCTGTATAAGAACACCTTTCTTAAATGTAATTTCTAAAATATTTGGGAAGACCACATGAGACCATTCAGCTATTGGATTGGTCCATATCTATGGATAACTGCTACCTGTTAGCTGAGCCAGGCTGGGTGGGCTTTTGATTCATATGGACTGGTTTAAACTTTTACAAAGAGGTTTGTTATACAGTATTGTAAAAGAGATACTGTGCCTTTGAACCTCAGCTCACATGTTGGATTGTGCCAGCTATCTTGAAGGGCAACTGAGACGGAAAGTAAATACTATAGGAGGGTTATATAATATTGCAGGGCAGAGAACATTGGTATGTTCTTGGTACTTATTAGCAGTTCCATGTGTTTAGATTCATGAAAGGAGATCGGTTATTAAAAGTTATTTCTGTTTTCTATTTCTCTTTTCATATAGTACACATTTGAATTTTTATGCTAACATTTATGTAAAGTACATTTTCATATATGCAGTTGTTATATCAGCAACATTCTAGTGCATGCTGGTATTTACATATAAATGTAAATGCATTGGTAATGTTTTGGTTGATTGTGTGTGTGCTGGACAGAGGTTATCCTATTAAGAGTCTTTGTTTCCTCGCATTCAGGAGAATTTTATCTCCATGTAAGGAAGAATGTGAACTGGAGACGGTGGTATTCTGATTGTGCTTGTGAAAACATTCCTCCTTAGCCTCAGTTGCTCGCTCAGCCTTCTCTGTTACTAACACCATCATTATGGCTTTTTTTTGAAGTCTCTGGAATATTGAAAGCACATTTTCATAGGAAAGTAGGGCACATCAGAAGCTGCTGGGCTATGCAGCTCTCATGTTTAGTTCAGTAACATAGATTATTTGTGAAAGCCATAGCTAATTCTCACTCCACCTTTCATTTTCCTAGAACTAAACAGATTAGAATAGTCTTCAAAGAGCTTGCCTAAATGCCTATGCTTTATTAACACCTGCATTACAGAGCTGCTGTTCAACCAATATTCTGTCTGACAAGGAGGGTCATAAATAAAGCATTTTACAGTATTCCTATTATATTTAGCAATTTTCTTCCCAGTTTACCTGGGTAGCATAGAGCATTAGTGCAGAGAAATGGAAATCTACAGTAACTGACGTAATGATATCATTTTGTTTTTATGTGGTTACAACACAAGTGCAGTGTGCTATCCTTGTACTGCTTATTTATGTCTAGGGGTATGGTGACGAGAACTTTTATTTACTTGGTTCCCACTCCACCAGCAATTGTTACTGACAGCTCCAGTTAATAGACTAGTAAGAACATTTGCTTTACACCATACCCCTAGACATAGACAAACAGTTAACCCTTGCAGCAGAGCTAGTTGTTTTCTGTTTTTTTTTTACTTTAGTACATAGTACACAATGAGCTGCTACCAGGGTGGCTGAGGTACCTGTGTGACTTTTTTGTTGATCAAGTTACTAGTATCTAGTATCGGTATCTGTGCTAATACCGAGTATTTGGGCGACTACTCATACTCACCCAAATGCTCCGATACTTACCCCCGATACCGGAACTTCCGGACAGAGGGAGATTTCCTCTGACCGGCAGTACTGCGAGAGAGCATGGAGCCGGCTTCCCAGCCAATCAGGAAGCCGGGCGGCGGAGCTGCAGGGATCACATCCAAGATGGCAGCACCCAGCAGTATTTTGAATGTCTACACAACGGAGGCTTTTCCAGGTACGTAAATGCGCAATATAAATTAAATGAACACAGTTTTTTTTTCCTCTGTAAATCTTTGTAAATCCAACAGTTACAAAAAGGCCGTTTTGCAAGTGACTTTTTTTCCTTAATAAATATGGCTCAACATTGAACAAAAAATGGGATTGTTAAAGACGCTAAAGTGTCATTTAAATTGATCATTGCTATTTTGTTTACTATCTGATGTCACAATACCAGTGCATAAAGGCAGAGTTGTAAACTCTACATTGCACGCTTTCTCCTGTCACAACTCTATAGAAATCTCCAGATAGCAGCTCTGAATCTCTGTGTAAAAATCTGCTTACGATTAGAAGTCTGCCTAGACCTCATCCGATGTCTCCTGGAGGTAAAGGTGCTTTTTCAAGTCTGTTAGAAGGGATAGCAAAAGAAATAGCACATTTTAAACATTTTCTTGTTAGAATCTCTGCCTCTGTGCACAAAGAGCACTTCCAGAGATCTAGTGGTGAGATCTCTTGCTAGGGACCTTTTAGAATGAGGCATTGCAAATCATATTGATAAGAATGATTCCATCAGCCAAAGGGATTCTCTTTAAATTGTTTTACTACTGTTCAACCTTCTTGAATTGCTTTACTAGATGGTTTGTGTTGGCATGTGGGTGGACAATACTTGATTATGTACACTGAATTTCAGTTTGGTCTTTTCCTCCTTGTTTTAAGGGGACCAGTAAAGCAAGTGAGAGTAAACAATAACTCATCTCCTTGACTTACTGCAAAGGGGCAGATGCCTGTTTTTGTCTAGGGTACTATTAAAAAAGCAGTTTTACTGAAGTAGGTTTCTTCCTCTCTGTGTGACCGGTCCCCTGAAGCATCTTTTCTCCAGCACTCTGTCAGTCGCAGGCAGTCTGACTTTATAACGTACAATTGTAAGTGAGGATATAGAGTGCCTGCACAGGGGAGTGTGTACAGAATTTGGTTGTAGCACTATATATATTTATCTGCGGGCTACCCCTGCATTGTAAGGGTTAAGTGCTCGTTTTGGTCTAGGGGCTACAATAAAAAAGATATACTCCTCCTTAATTTTTAAAATTCCTGAAGTTATTCTTTAAAAATTATGCCTCTATTACACAATAAATAATTAGGTAGACCAGTGTGCATTTTCAGCGAACGGTCAGTGTATTTATAATAAAGACAGTGTACTTTATACTGTAAATACAGTGTACATATTTGTAGCAGTGAATTTATTAACCACAACAGTATATGTGTCAATCTAGTAGGCCATACAAGTATTGATTTACGTCTGGGTTCATACAGCCATCCTGTCATCTCTGTCCTATCACAGTTTGGTCCAAATCAGGGAGAGAACCACAGGATATAATAGGACAGCAAAGGGAACAATAGTAATTCTCAATGCATTGACAGATGAGCTGTAAACACAGCGATTGTGATGAAATGCATTCCAGAATAATGTCAGAGAAAAGTGTATTTTGCTATGCTTTTCCCAGATGCTTCTACGCTGTCTGATTTATGCCAGTCCCGTGTGTACAGCTCATCTGTCAGTGCAGATAACTATTGTTTCCCCATAATGTTCTATTGTACTCTTAGCTGCCTTTTCACATGTATTACATTTATTTTCTTCTGCTTACAGCCCTGCTTGCATGATCTCTTTCCTTGGTAGAAACCTTGGAGATTGTTAGATGGTGGTAGGCAGTATGGCAAAGAAAATAATTTGGCAAAAAGTGCATTTTAATCCATTAATTCTTTCACCACTAGTTTTACATATATTTTTAAGACTAACACCACCAAGTTACAGGTCTTTTCGATCTCCATTTGTGAACCTTAAGATAACTTGTGCCTTGCGCTAGCTCAACTGTGGTACTGTGCAAAGTGAGATGGCCTGGCAGAATTGGTAGGATTGAGTGTGACCAGGATACTCATTGTGTGCTTTCCTGTTAATAGGTGCCAAAGCTTATTTTTCAAGACTATGTATAAAAAAAAAATACGGTAATAAAAGACTCCACTTACTCTTGGTGAACAGATGGGACAAGGCAGCTAAACAACTCCTGAAATTTGGTGTTTAGAGCTAGCAGGAGTATCTCTATGAAGCAAGATATGTCCTTGTGAGTCTTCTAGAGAGGTTCTGGTAGAATACTCAAAGTTGACGTTTGAGGGTTTTTTTTATAGAATCCTCCTAAAGACCCAGCACAACATCAAAATATTTAGAACAGCCTTTCTCCACTAGGATGCCGCGGCGCCCTGGGTAGTCGTCAAATTGTTATGCATTATGCATTTCCATGGTGCAGATAGGCCAGCTGCTAGCACCATGGAAATGCATAATGCTAATCCATAATAGCCAGCATCCAGTAATGCCTCAGCAATCAGAAGAGGCCTAAAGTCTTCCTCCGTCCAGGCCTGTTCTGATTTAAAGGGGGACTAGGGACTCTGATGTGATGGGGGCTTCTTATGTCAAAGGGGGGCTATGATGTAAAGGAGAGAAATCCCATATCTTTTGCATGGGGTCAGAACGTAAAATCTATACCAAACCCCTATCTGGAGTAAGGGTTTGGTATGGATTTTTGGGCAGACCACAAACAGCTTTTTACATTCACGTTTTCTGCTAGACTGGGGTATCTCAAGATTTTGTATACTTTTAAGGGGTGCCGTGACTGAAAAATGGTTGAGAAACACTGATCTAGAATGTATGTTGTTTTGATAATTATTCAAGAGAGCTTGAGATAAGACATTGCATTTTCCCTGAATATGCTGGATGCATGCCATCAATTGTGTGTACTGTCTGGAAATAATAGCAAAAAGTATGACCCAGTTTTAGCACACTTATTTAGCTGTAATTACAAACTGTTTATTCTTCTTTTATTACTAATGTGCTCCTAGCTTATTGCAACATTACATTGGCTGGATTCCTAATTTCTTTTTTATTTACAGGCTTGTTAAACATTATGTGTAAAATATCCCCTTGACGCAGATAAGAACAGCATTTGTACCTAAAAGTATAAAGCTTTACCCTTATAAGGATGCTGCTCAGCCACCAGATCTGAAAAACATTCTAATAAATATTCAAGGAATGCTTTTTCACTTCCTAAAATCTTCTGTATAATACTAGTACATGGTTTTCATTTCAACATTGTGTTCAACAATCCCAGGACATGTTTATTATATCATATAAAGCAAAGTTATTCTATATTGCCTTATGGGTATATCCTAGGTTTTTAAAGTGAGATTTACTATGTTTTAACATACAGTTTGGTGCATTTTGAAGGTTTTTAAAGCTGAACTGCAGCCTCCCCTTCAGTCTTGCACAGCTCTCAGTTTCTCACAATGTGCATTAGAAACTGCAGCAAGTGAGGCAGAGCGCATATTATTTCTTGGCTGGAGGACATCCAGCATCATCTAACACTTTCCTCCCCAACCTTACTGTCCTTGCCCAACCCCTTTCATTAATTGGATTTCAGTTTCATTATGGCTCATTGTCGCATGGTCATTATCTACGGTGATCTACCGTATGTGCAAGTGCAGACTGCTTAGGAAAGCCCATTTCTCCAGAGTAGCATTCACCAATCATGGTATATTGATATTTGTATAACTTCTCCCATCTGCTTGCATCAGGGTCGAAGGCTCTTGGGAAGAGTTCTGAGGCAGGGTGAGCGGTGTATTTAGGTTTCGTGCTGCCCTAGGCCAGACAAAACTCGGCACCCCCCACCATCTAAATTTGTCCCACCCCTTCCTGTTCAAGACATTTTGCGTAACCTGTTAGTCGCTGGATACAACTTCTGACAGGTTGCGCAATGTTCTCCCTGTGCTTGCGTGGGTTTCCTCCCACACTCCAAAGACATGCTGGTAGTTTAATTGGCTCCTGTGTAAATTGGCCCTCAAATGTATGCATGTGAGATGAGGACCATAGATTGTAAGTTTCTTGAGGACAGGGACTGATGTGAATGTGCACTGTGTAAAGCGCTGCATAAAAATAGTCGGTGCTTAATTACCAATAATAATTAAATAAATAGATATCTATACACAATGGGGGGAATTTATCATAGCAATTGCGAGTGTTTGAACTCTCATATGGTTGCATGGGATATATTTGCGCCAGATTTATGTTGCTAGTGTAATGTTGTTCATAAATTTAGATTAAATAGGCTCCAGGAAAGAAGACTCATAACTTCAGGCAAAAAGCTTAACTGTTGCTTCTTGAAGAAGTGGTCATGGAGACTTCTTAAATAGCAATTGCTTAGTTAGGTGATGCTCCCGTTTCAGACAGCCGCAGGACAAGTGCAGATGCAAACAGTTGTAAACTTACGCAAAACACATGCAATTGAAAAAATACTGCAAGCTCTGGTCAAAACAGTATATATATGAAGAAGTCACTCGCACTCCAGCTCAAGTTCAGTCAATATTTTATTGACCTCTGTGGTGTCACAACATGGCAACGTTTCGGAACCCGTTTTGACCCTTCATCAGTCAAACTACTCAGTAAAATCAAATCAAACAAATCAGTATAAATCATATTTAAACTGATTTGCAGAGGCATCCGTGTTCGCTTGGCACCCACCCGATACTTGAGGGTATTGTCCTGTCAGGTGTGCAATGGGTTTCTTTTGATTATTGAGCTCTGGTCAAAACAGCTGCACATAATAAAAGGAGTGGCTAAACAGATTTGCACATAAAAAACAATGGTTTTTTAATCATTTTTACCAACATTAAGCAATATGTATTTCCAGGTATAGATGTAGCAGCTTCAATAAAGGGAAATTTGCATTTTAATTTGACAGCGCTTATACTGAGTATTGTAAGTGGAATTCATATAAACACAATATTTAAAGGACATATTAGTTAAATACTGGGGTGTCCAACTTAAAAGGGCCACTTGTATAGAAAAGTGATGTGTTTCATCTAAATTACCCTATTTTTTTTATTTTTTAAATTAAAATATCAGGTGACTGCCATATGTATGGTAAAACTGGAAAAAGATGGGCTTTTTGCTAACCTGCTGCCGTATCTCCATTTTACACAAGCCTGTATGAAAGCCACACGCTGCAACAGACACTGTTGTTCAGTGATTTCTGGGACGTGACGTTCAGCTTAGAGCAAAGACAGCAATACTAAACCGTCCCATCATTGGTATCAGTGGCAACATTGATAAACCTCCCCTTCATTGATGTCAATATCAGCGATAGTAACCCCCACTTCAGTAGTGTCAGTAACAGTGTCAGCAATAATAAACCATGGTTTCAGTAATTGTGTCAGCAATAATAATCATACTTTCATTGGTATCAGTGGCAACAATAATAACCCCCACCCCCCATACCTTAACTTTTATTACTGTCATTGGCAGCACTTTTAGCTCATCCCCTCCCTTCATTGGTGTCAGTGCCAGCAATAATAAACCCCCTCTCTACTGGTGATCAGTGGTTATGTACCACACATTCACAAGCTGCTCTCGCCCTCCCCAATGATGTTGAACTGGATCTATACTATCCCTTTTGGGAAAGAGATCACTCCACTTGACAGGCATTTCTGTATGCCAACATTCGGCACCTTCTTCTACCCTGCATTGTGTCCTGGATCCTGCAGTAGAGCCCCACAGGACACACTGTGAGACAGTGTCCAATATCCTGGGACTGCCCCGCAGGAGCCAGGATTATTAGAAAATACGTATCTAGTGCTTTGTGGGCCACAAAAGAAGGTCAAAGGCTGCATGTGGCACATGGACCACTAGTTGAACAGCCCTAATTTAAATATACTCTTTTTGAGGGTCCTGGTGTAGTTAAGTATTTTTTTTCTACATTATTATAAGTAATTGTTTTATTATGAACCACTTTACGAAAGGATGTGCTGGATAAAGTTTTGGCAAAATTAAGACATTCTTGAGCTTTCTGTTAGATTCTCAGCAAAATGTGCATCCCTTGTGACCTAACATGTCAGTGACTTGAGAAACAGTAAAAGGTCACCACTTATTTCCATAAAATCCACTGCTTCACATTTAGAAAGGAAAGAGAGATACTATATTCTATTTTAACATACAGTTAGCTCTATGCCTACTATAAGACTAGATTATTGTCTTGCTCAGCACTGGTGTACAGTATAAATGGGAAGACACGGTGTGGGGGATGGAGCATAATCCTGCTTTAAACAAAATCATTGGTGGAACAGTGTTCTTAAATTACCTTAGCCCTGTGTGGCCATCAAATGTAATCAAAACATGGAGGGAAAGTGGTAATTGGGCTGTAGGAAAATTAATTCCTAGGCATCTGCCGTGTGATCAATGATTTCCAGAGCCACAGGGAACCCCTGCACTTTAAAATGTTTTAGCCACCTGGTGCGAAAGCCTTGATGCAAGCTCTGTATAAAGCTTGATGATTAAATTATGGTACTGGATGGCAAAAATATTATACCCCAGTGCCACCATAAAGTTATTTTCATATTACATGACAGCACTCATTTATAATATGCTACTTATTCCTAGTAGCATGGCAGGTCTTTTGCATAATAAATGTCACTATTGGTTGTTTAACAGTTGGAGTTGTAATCATTTAAATTGAAACATTCTACTTTCTCACTAAGCATAGTAAACAGTGGATAATCCAGATACTCATATGACAAGCTAGTTCCTTTATTTCTCAACGGATGAGCGCATACTACCTCCAGCGGTATACACATATTGGACACTCGCACTAGAGCCAGCAATGGCACCCTATAAAAATGCTAGACTCAGTGTGAGTAGCTCTAGTGACAGGGTTTGATATGTTGTTACCCTTGGAATTAGTAATACCTGTATTGCCTACAACCAAGGATAGGCACTATAGGCATACTCTTCTACCAGAATGTAGGATTGGGCAACAAGTACCAAAGGTTTGATTTAGGTAGCAGTATGGCAAGCTGTATGGGTGACCGGTTTCAGTTTACTTGCTGATCAGCTCTAGAATATTTCAATCAATATTTTTTTTTGGGTGGGAGGGAGAGTGCAGGTCCTGGAATCGAGACCCACTAATGTTAAAATGGTTCTGAAGGAGAAATTGCAGGGCTCTCAATAGAAACGGAACAAATCTCGCATTTCTGATAAATTATGTATATTTATGTATATCTAAGTAACATTATTAATGTGTTGCCCAGCATATGTCAGGTCCTACAAACCTGTCACATTGTAGAAAGTCAGCTGAACACTTCGTTTAAAGTTACATAAACTGCAAGGTATAGTCATAAATTGCCTTTGAAACAAATGCATTGAAATGTATCAACCAGATTGCAGTGTACAAGTGAATTACTCATGATACAATATAGGAGTTTAAAGGTAAGATGCGATGAGTTCCGAGCTGGCCTTCTACGTTACGCCTTAGGGAACCCTTGCCACCAGATATTACTTTCCTTTTTTTTTTGTAAACAAAAGTCTCTTTCAGGCATTTTTTTTTTGTAAAACAAAAAATCTAAAGCTAAATATAATCATGCTTGTTGTACTCTATTGGATATCGCCATATCTGCAACAGAAGTGCGATAGTGACTAGATAGAGAATGCTTGTATGTTTGTGAATAAATAGTGTATGTGCAGCAACTGATCTCACAAAACAATAATAACCTGCTGAAATATTGTTTGGTGAGCTAGATGATGCAGTCAGTTGAACACTTAATCGATGCACAACTACAGCTCCTGAGCAGAAAGTTATCTTCTACATTACATGTGTAGTTGACTGCTTCATGTGGTACACATCTGTCATATTTGGAAGTCACTGTAAAGCTAAGGAGAAGGTGTGAAGGTGTATGTGTATGTGTGTGTGTGTGTGTGTATATATATATA
>NW_017308081.1:32649-51530 GCF_000935625.1 Nanorana parkeri | reverse complement strand
TATATATATTATGCCACACATGTGGAGGCCAAATCCATAAAAAAAAGTTAAATGAAACAGTGACCTGTACATTACCCCTTCTCCCCTAAAACAAATCCAGCAGTACCCAGTGCTTGTAACAATGTCTTACTATTTGTATCAAAAGTGATCCAACATGAATTGAAACATACATTTCGTTCAAGTCAACTTGTGTATCTTGCTAATACAAATCTCTAGAACTCGCTGTGCTTTGTGGTTTTAGCCAAAATAAACAAATGGACGGTAATTTATCAAAACTGGAGCAGATAAATACTGGTGCAGCTGTGCAGCTGTGCAGCTGTGCAGCTTCTCTTTTCAGTTTGTTCAGTTAATTTGAAAATGAAAAAGAGAAGCTGATTGGTTGCCATGCACAGTTGCTCCAGTCTCTGTCTGCTCCAGTTTCGATAAATTCCCCTCAATAACTACTTTAGGAATACGTTATTAGTGTTGCAAATTTTCATCTATGTCAACCAGTTTAGAACCAACTACCGAGCAGTGTTAGCATTTCTTAGCCACAACACCATTTTTATGCCACGCTGGATTTTGGTATTTTCGTGTAGTTCTCGGAGGGGGTTGTGGCAGGACACCCATGGTCCATTCTCCAATCCTGGAGCTATGTCGCTTACCTTTTAGGCTTCCAGTCATGCTATTGTGCACTCGGCCTGAAGTGGTTAGGATAAAATGTTTGCAATACTAGCTCTTTAAATGTATCCTGTGATTACTTAAATTTACCCTCTGGGTTAAATGGACAGCAGACACCTAGATGTGTTTGCATGTGTACCCCGTTGCAATGGTAAACCTGGGATATCCTTCCTATGCAGATCTTGGTCAGCTCCTATGTCAGAGAACTTAATCCATTTTGTCATATCTTCCATGTCTGCCTGAAGGCTGTCCATTATAATTATAGAACTGAAGTTAAGCACAGGAGGTAATAGAGGAGGGTGCTGAGCCTCTGACTGCAATTGATAGGTATTCTAATATCCCTATTGTTTTTCCCCCCCCCAAAATATGTGCATTTAACATCAATTGTTGTTGCAAGTTACTTTGCCCTTACAATATTTGTAGTTAACAAAAATCAAAACTTTTTTCTAAAAAGGCTCTTTTACACTCTTTAAGATTATTTTTTTATTTTATTTACAGAGTCCTGATGACTACGATGATGATGAAGCTGGACAGAAAGAACACAAAAAGGAAGATACAGTTACCCAACAAAACACAGTGCAGAACGAATCCTTTTCTATAGACCCAAGTGAATGGCAGACGGTGAGAACATGTGTTTTCATTAGGGGCCACATTGCTTTAAGGGTGTTGTCCTTCTGCCATGGTGGAATCTCCATAATGTAGAATAAACAAATCAATGGTCAAGCCTTATCTAAGAGACATTATTGGAGGGGGGGATGTTTGTGGAGACACAAGCTACTGTGGGAAAACCGTATCCATAAAGTCTTCAAGCGATAGAACACAAGAATGTTTCCTAGTTTTCTATAAAAGTCCAGCACTTGCCAAGTGTTTAGTACAAATCTTTATTTTGGACATAGCACAGAATAAAAAAAACAAACCATAATCACTTATATGTTTCAGCAATACATTTCCTAGCATGCATTTTACATGAAAGTGACTGTATTTACTCTGGTGACTATGCATTGACAACTTCTTTTTAACCCTTTGGTTTTGCTGAAGTAACTATTATGTTGGCGGTAGCTTCAGCATATAGACAGACTCCTGGTTGCTGTAGAGTTTGTTTACCTTTTTAGTCCCAGGTGCACACTGTTTTGTAGAAGTGATACCTTCTAAATGTACCATAAGGGGACTTCTCCTTCCCCACCGCCATTGTGTCCCAGGCTTACCTTTTATCTTCTGGGTGCCCAGGACTTCCATTCTGGGTGTGAGAATGGAGAGGTGTCCTGGTTTGTATGTACCCAGAAGCATTCAACTCTGAGCACTTCCAAGTTCAGAGCTGTTAAACTCTGGCCCAGAAAGAAGCCGATTATGCACACTGTCATCCGCATTATGATATCATCTGCATTTTTCTAACAAATAGTGGATGTATCAGCCTACTGATAGCAATAAAGTTACGTTAAAAAAAGAAAAACTAGGTTTAGAGTAGGGATGCTCCGATACTAGTACTCATGCTCACCCAAATGCTCCAATGCCTAGACCGATACCTGAGCTTCCGGTATCAGGAAGCCGGGCAGTGACTCATTACACACTGCCCAGCTTCCTGATTGGCCTGGGAAGTTGGCTCCATGCTGCCTCCTCACTTAGTGAGGAGGCAGCATGGAGCCTGCCTCCCGGCCAATCAGGAAGTCGGGCAGCGTGTAATGACTCGCTGCCTAGCTTCCTGATTGGCCAGCTTCTCGACCTGGTGATGAGGGAGCATGGAGCCAACATCCCAGCCAATCAGGAAGCTGGACGCTGTGTAATGACTCGTTGCCCGGCTTTCTGATTGGCCAGTTTCCCGACCAATTAGGAAGCTGGGCAATGAGTGAATACCCGGTGCCGGCTTCCTGATTGGCCAGAAAGCTGGCTCCATGCGTGCTAATCGGGAAGCCAGGTGACAAGTCCTTACACTGTCTGGCTTGCTTAATGGGACTTCCAGTATCGGTATTCGGTATCGCCGAGTACCAAAAAAAAAAAATATCGGTACTCGATACCGAAAAACCGGTATCGGTGTGCAATTTGTCAGACAAATTGTACCCTCTTTCCTGTAAGTTAAGGCCTGTGAGGACAGAAACTATCATACCAACAATCACCCAACTGTGGGAAGTATAAGATAGAGCCCACAAGCTAACTAAACGAGTCAGCACAGAAAGGAAAAGAATGGGGCTTTTAGGGTACCAAATGACAAAAAACAATCAATTACAACACGATTAAACAAGGTTTCTTTATTATACAAAGGTTAACTACCTGAAGACCAGGTGTTTAGACCCCCTTCCTGCCCAGGCTATTTTTCAGTATTCAGCGCTGCAGTACTTTGACATTTATTCCGCCATGCAACGCTGTACTGAAATGAATTGTATACCATTTTTGGGGACAGATAGAGCTTTCCTATGGTGGTATTTAATCACCACTGTGGTTTTTAGTGTTTTTTTTATTTTTTGCTATATTAAGGAAACATTATTGAAAATTTTGGAAAAAAAAAAAGTTTCCCCCCATTATGTTAGGAAACAATGATTATTATCCATATTTTTGGTAAAATATAAAAGACGGGGTCATGTCGGGTAAATAGACACCAAACATGTCAAGCTTTAAAATTGCGTGCACCTGTGAAATCGCAAAAAACTACCATCCCCAAAATTGAACATCAGTTTAGTGTTATCAGTGATTGATGGCCCTATAATTATTGCTCTCATTCCGACGTTTGCGACGATATGTAACATGTGGGGCGTAATGGGCGCAATCGTCATTTTCGCACGTATGCGCACCCGACGCATGTTTGCATGCGTGTATGTATGGGGGGGGGGACTTGAAAAAAAAAAATCTTAAATTCTTTTTTATGTGTAACTTCAACATTTTTGGGGGGAAACCTAAAAAAATGTTTCCTTTTTTTTCCACTTAACTTTATTGCTATCACATAGGGGGCTAAGAAACCCCTCTATGTGATAAGATATCGCAAAAGATGTGACAGGTCCCCTTTATGGAGACATCAGGGATCTCCAAGACCCCTAATGTCACCAGGGACCCATCTGAAGAAGCTGATGAAGCAGAGATCTGCTTCATCAGCTTCTCTCCAGCATCTGAAGCTGGAGAGTGACACAAGAATGCGGAAGTGATGTTATATACATCACTTCCGCATTCTAAAAGCGGAGAGGGGACTGGAAGGAGATTGTGTACTGATCTCCCTCTGATCCCCTGTCCGAGAGGCACTATGCTGGTCCCGGGCTCGCACCGGGCACAGCGGAGCCTGGGACCAGCGTGACAGTGGGGGGGCGGGGCACCGGGACCTCATACAAGCGATCTGCCGGCTCTATAGCGGCGGATCGTTTGTATGTTAACGGGCATCGCGTGGCTGAGTGGACGTCTAAAGACGCCCGCCCAGATCTAGAGAGCTGCCGGACGTTTTTTTACAACGGCCGGCCGGGAAGTGGTTATAATTAAAAAAAAAAAAAAACATAATTGATATGTACACATTTCAAAGAAGGAAAGAGCAAACTGATCTCCACATGGACTATTCCAGAATTATAATCTGAGGCTAAATGACCATAGCACACACATTTGATGTAGCATACTTGTAACATACGTATGTTACATCAAATTTGTGTGTTATGGTCATTTAGCCTCAGATTATAATTCTGGAATAGTCCATGTGGAGATCAGTTTGCTCTTTCCTTCTTTGAAATGTGTACATATCAATTATGTCTTTTAGACATTTTCTAACCTTTGTATAATAAAGAAACCTTGTTTTATCATTTTGTAATTGCTTGGTTTTTGTCACTTGGTACCCTAGAAGGCCCATTCTTTTCCTTTCTGTGTTGATTTGCTATATTAGGGGTGTGGTACCTTATATTCAGGATTTGGTCATGATCATTTGATTTAAATAACTAAACTGGAGCTTTTCCTCTGCAGTGCCCCTAGTGGTAGAAATGCATATTTATTTTTGAGTTTCGGAACAGCATTGAGAAGTACAGTGTTACTTGAATTGTATTCCAGGATTTGCTTGTCGTTAGCTGAGAGAATGTGCAATAATTTAAGACTTTAAATAAAGTCTCAGAAATCTTTCATTAAGGTCTTAATGTTATATAGTTTGAATACCATGTCCAAGATATAGTATTTATCATTGTAAAGGAACATATTTCACACTCCTTTTTTTTTATTTAAATTTTTCCGGAAAAAAACAAAAATGGCTTTGGAAAAAAACTGAAACAAACCTGTTTTTTTCCCCCGTTTTTTCCTCCAGCCCTTCCTTTCTCGAATTAGGTATCGCTATGCACACCAGAGCAAAAACAAAAATTCTGGGGCCATCATTTACTGTTTAACGTTAAACTGATTAGCTGTAAAGGCCTTAATGTATTTATTTATTACAGGTATTTATATAGCGCCGACAATTTACGCAGCACTTTACATAGTTGCACATTCACATCAGTCCCTACCCTCAAGGAGCTTACAATCTAAGGTCCCCATCTCACATACATACACAGAGGGCCAACTTAGAGAGGAGCCAATGAACCTACCAGCATGTTATTTTGGACAATTTTGTGTAGCATGTTTTTTTTGACATGTTTAGTATTTATTTACTCAACGCAACCTCATTTTTTTATGCCAAAGAATGGGTGTTATTTTGTGTATGTGTGCACTAAAATAATTTGAGGGTATTTTTTAAAGAAAATATAGATTTGACAAACAGTAGGACAATTATTGTGTGACATAAGAATTGAAAATGCCACAGGGTCTCTACTTTCAGAAGATACACCGTATTTGGGGGCTTTAAGTAATTTTCAAGCCTAAAATGTGAATTTTAACATGTGAGCAAGAAAAAAAAAAATGACTTGCAGAAAAAGCGCTGAAGTATATTTTGATCACCTGACTTATATACATGAATTTGGTTGAGAATGCATATAAGTAGGTGCAGAAGCAGTAAGCCCTCGTTCACACCTGAACGTTTTGTAGCGCATTCTACGCTCGACGAACGCTCTACAAAACGCTCAAAAATATAAATCCCATTGTATTCAATGGTCTCATTCCCACCTTGGCGTATTTCCGCCCGTCCCTAACGCGCTACAAAACGGCCCACGCCTGAAAAGGTACAGGTACTACTTTGGGCCGTTTTGTTGCGCGTTTCCATTGGGATACAGCCAAGTAGCCTTCGGAAACGCGCGACGATTGCGCAACTTTTTTACCGCGAATCGCAGTAAAAAAACGCACGGTGGTCGCGCGACAGACGCGCATATGCAATACGCCTAGGTGTGAACGAGACCTTAGATGTGCATCATTGCATATAAGTTTACTATCACTGATCTCACTAAATTGATTAATTAGGTGAACTACATAATGCTGCGTTCCTTATAGTAATTGCACTGATGCGTACGCATACACTGTATATACATTATTGTATCGTTAAAGACTTTGGTCAGATAAAAGTAAGCATTTACCTTTCATTTACTCCAGAACAATGCTTTGGATTATTGTATTTCAAATAATGTTGTACTTTAACTGATCATTGCTATTAACAGGCTGCATATAGTGTCCAGTACCTTATTCAAACTGCAATAGGTACAGGTTTCTACTCATTTTTGTGAGACATGCTGTGTTGAATCACAGATGAAACCCTGTTAAAGTGCAATGTATTCCTTCAACAAATAGCTTCATTTGTACAAAAACAAGAAAGAAATTCTGAAGGTCACACTCTGTTTTCATTGGAGTCCAAAGCAGAGTGTCTGGCTTTGATATTAAGACAATTGCCCATATCCAATTTCTTCTCAGTTGGAAGCCTAAATTGCAAATATCTGTTCAGGTTCCAGTGCTTATTTTTATCCGTGTTATGAAATGACAGGGAAGTTTATCACTAATGAATAATAGACCTTTTACTGCTGAATAAAACACATATGCGGTTTTTGCTTGCAGTTGCTTAACATTTTAGTAAATTTTGTTGTGCCCACACATTGTGCTAAGGCCCTGCTTAGCCAGTCACCAATTTAAGTACCTAGAAAGAATGTAATCATGTATATTATGGGGCTTTAAGGCCCCTTTCACGCGGGCACCTTCGGTTCCGGTCAGCAGGGGATCCATGCACAGATCCCTGCTGATTGGAGCAGTTCGGAACGGATGTCATCGTTGTGACATCCACGTCCTTCCAGTTTTTCGTCCATCTTGTTCTTGTTGATCTATGAAGAGTGGGATATAAACAGACAATGAACCACCTATCTGAAAGGGCTCTTATATTTTCAGAGAGTACATCACAATGTAAAAAACTCATAAACTAATAACTTGCACACTTGTAAAAGCTTGAATGTAGGCTGTTTTCTTAAAAAAAATGCACACACTTACCATAGATTTAACACTTATTACCAGTACTTATTTAAAGAGTAGTGATAAATACAAACCTGTAATTTTTTTTTTTTTTTTGCCTGAGATCCTGCTGGGAAGATTCAACCTTTAATTTTTTCTGTTAATAGACATAGGTTTTAGTTCTTCCCTACTGTATCCAGAACTAAAAAGAAACAGTCTGACTATAAATACATCTGAAGACTAGATTTGCTGGTATGCTTAGCATGGATGGATTCCATGAGTAATGATTGTTTAGGCTACATGGGCACAAGTGGTAATAGTTCCCTGTAATGATTGTAGGTTCTTGCATGGTCACATGTGTAAGGACTTTATACTAGTCTCAATGTGTATTGTTGAATTCATTACTATAATATTTCTAGTAGGAACAGACACTTATCTAGCCTCTCAGTCACAGCCGTATCTAAAATTCTTTGATTTCCTGAAGTCTGCAATAGGTTTATGAGAGTTAGTTTCCCTTTAGGCATCATATTTCTGTAATTTCCAGAGTTGACCAGAATATTTAAAGGTTATGTAAATGTCGAAAGTATTGCCTAGTCAGTGTGATTTAGATTCCGTGATGTGTTTTTTAATTGTGAAAGAATGGCATGCCAGGAATGCAAAGATCTGATGTTGTACATGCTCTCTGGTTAGTAAACCGAAGACTTACATGCCGCCTTCCTCCCCAAAGTCTTGTGCTCTTAGCTTTCTGCCAAAAATGCAGACAAACTAAACTGTGTCACAAACTGTCTGCATTAGCCCCTTTTTCCTGTGTAAATTATTGAAACATGTGTTAGGGAAAATGTCATCAAGTTGAAAGTATAGATATACATTCAAGTCCTGGAGCCTTCGGTAATCAACATATTAGCCGTTATGTCAACATAGCCTGGGCAGGATGTGTTTCTGTTAACATGACCGTGAGTTCATGTGGCATTACAGTGTAAACAATGCATGCTTCAAAATGACACTTCTAAGGGAATAGTTTAAAATGTATACAGTACAAGTAGATTCCAGCAGAATGACTGTAACAGACCTTGCAGATAGTAATGGTAATTTGGGGTGAAATATGTACTTCCTATTTCATAGCTACTTAGAAAAATGACAAGGAAAAGGTAATTTCCAACGCAGACTCTTTTTTGCTTATAATGCATTGTGTGGTTGAAAGCATTTCACAATCTATGATCATCTAAAAACTGGAATGCTTCCCGGATGCCAAAATGATGGCAAAAAAAAAGAGGGAGAACAGGCAGAAGAGCCCTGATTGTGTAATATTCAAGTAAGAGAAGACTTATTTTGCAAAAAAAAAAAGATTTATATTTAATGAAAGACTGAGATCTGTTGAGACTGTGCATGACCTCTCAAGTGGTGTGCACAACCTTGGAGTATTTCACTTGTGGAGAATACTTCTGTCTCAATGCAGGTGGAAATAGGTCATACTAGATGCTCAGGGGGGCCCAGATCAAGTGTTTATAGAATTTCAGACTGATCAATGGAATGAGGAGGGAAGTAATAGAAAAACCCATAAAGTGGCAGAGGCGTCCAGATTGTCAGTGAGAAATCATATGATAGGGACACCTAAAATCTTGATTGACATTGGGTTTACTAAATATATACAATTTCTATCAAGATTTTATGTCCCTATCATATGATTTCTCATTGATGTACTGGGTGCCTCTGCCACTTTATGGGTTATCGGCCACTGAATTATCATACTACTTAAAGATATCTTTACATTGTTTATATGTTGCAAAGGAGGGCCTGACACATTAATATATAGTACAGCACATACCCAGCATATATAATCTTAAAAACTGACACTGTAGCAGTAATGTCACTCAAGGAGGTAGTAGGTTATTTATACTGAAACTACCTCTTTGGATCGCTAGGTATATATAACAATAGTGAGGAATAAATGGAGGTGAATAATGTTGAACACTAACATTTAAGCAGCAGAATAAGTCATTAATGTGGTGGTGCCAGATTTAGCATTTGTATCGTCTATTATCTATCCTTATTTAGGGAATTAGAACTTTAAAGTCAGACGATAGTTTGTTGTGGTTATGAGAGGTCATGTGAACACCATATCATTGGTTAGCTGTCATTTGTTTCACTTATTCTGTATATAATGAAATGTTAGTTGTACAGTTGTCTATGAGGTGCACTTTATTGTATTTGTACAGTGCATATTGCATATTAACACCTGTATTATCCCACACATTTTAGAAAGTGCCGACAGAGAAAACACTTCTTTTGAATGTCGCTATGTTTAGTGTGTTGCATTAAATTATAGTGGTGAAATTGATATGATTCAGCAAGGCACTCCAACATGAAATATATTTAGTGCTTATTTCATTATGGTTATGGGGTGAACGGTTTCACATTTTCTTCTGTATGTGCTGTCACCAACATACTTTAGGGTTTTGGCTGTAGAAAATGACTCTTCAGCTCTTCTTTAAACCCACAAAAATGTAATCCCAACTCCTAATGGAGTGCTGTTATACATAATCCTGTCCTATTTTCATAAATGTAAACTGTGTGTTTTTCATATTTATGCCTCACAATTCATTTCTTTTTATCTTATCTAGGAATCTGTAAGGAATGCGCCAAACAAATATAAGAGGTAAGACTATAATAAAACTTCTGGGTACAATAAGATCTGCAGGGAAAACCTTTCCCTTTCTTTTCAACAGACTAGTGAAAGTTAGGAACCTCCTGTTAATTTTTTCTTGCACTGTCCCCACTGTAGAAGATTACCTATCACTTCCTCTCTAGTGGCAGCGGGCACCTGGATAGAACATAAAGGGAATTGTCTCCAATAGGGATCCAGACAATAAAAATCCAGCAGAGGTGTTTATTGCTGTCTGGGTCCTTTTTTGGGAGATTTCTCTTCACCTTTAGGGTTCTTGTACGTGTGCATTGTTTTTTTTTTTTTGCATTTGATGGCCCTTCATGCTAAAAGCGTATCAGTAGATTCCTATTAAGATGAATTAAGTAGTTTAGATGTAGATGTAGGTTTGTTGGATGGTATATTTTGACTATTTTGGGAATCATAGGTAAAAGAAAGGAGTGTCCTTTATGGTTCTGCCTATTGGTCAAATATCCCTTAAAAATTACACATCCAGTTCTTTTTATAGTTGCAATTGTCTTGTGTGTTTTGCTGAAAGAGTATGTGGCAAGCATTCCAAAAGGGGAAATGCACCATAATGCATAAATCTAAATGTTTTGTACCCTCACAGGGAATCTGCCCTTGGTGAGTCTTGGTTGTATCCTAGGTCTGTACTTTTAATGTAGTATGAGGTATCTCTTAGGTATGATTTACACTTCAAGTATGATCTGAGGCCATAGTTTGTATTTCAATTTTAGGAACAGGTTGCAGTCCTGAGGAATTTGTTTTTAGACTGAAGATACGTTTTGCTGAAGCACATTTTTGATTGTACTGTCAATACAGAGGTTGTGTAAGTGACCTTTTACATTTTTGTATGTAAGCAGTTCTGTCCAATATATTGTAAAGGGAAGGTGTGAATAGTTCAGTAAACTGGAACAGAACAAATTGTATTTGATTGTATTACTTAATTCTGAGCCTGTCATGGATAGCCCAGCAGCAGTGTACCCAATGAAATGAAGCATGTAATAGCACAGATTTAAATTTTTCCATTACTGTCTATGTATTGTACTGTGAGAGAATTTCTTGCTCCTGTAAAATTAGGTTGAAATGTAAGCCTTTTAATTCATGAAGAGTTTTTTTTCACTTTTTTTGTCTTTTGTTGAAAGCTGAGAAAAATTGATTTTTTTGACCTGTTACAGAATGGTATAGTAAAAACCATAATTCACATCTCTACACTCCTTTGCCCTAATTACATCTGGTGAATTATGTCTTATTCACTAAATGTACTTGTTACCATTTCATATGATGGTTGCATTTTTTATTATCCTTACATATCATAAATTCCATTTATTTTAGCTACTTGTTTATGGTATGTTATGGTTATGGTATGGTAAATATTTATGGATTCGGTTTGATCTACAACCTACATTCTACAAAAACTGTTTGAGCTTTCTATAGACCAGGGCTCAAAATTTCCAGTCTTGAGCTACTAGCCAGGCCTTAAAAGTTACACGATTTGCCCTGCCTGACCCCACTCCATCCTTGTGCACAGATATATGCAGTGTACCTGGGAACAAACTAATCATTCTCTTGCTGGACCTATACCGGGCATAGCAGGTTTGTGCTATGCCCGGTATTGGTCCAGCAAGAGAATGATTAGTTTGTTCCCAGGTACACTGGGTACATCTGTGAACAAGAAGGATAGGATGGAGTGGGGTCAGGCAGGCAGTGTGGGGTGGAGTGGGGCCAGGCAGGGCAACACACACAGCACAGCACAACACAACACACTGGGCATAACACAAACAAACACACACAGGGCACATCGCGCACACTGCACAACAAACAGGGCATTACACATGCACACAGCATAACACACAGGGCATTACACATACACACTTGCTCATATTACATCAATAAATTCATGTGTAACCATACACATTCAAAACTGTATAGATCCTGTGGCACAGAGGGGTTAATCACTGCTCTAACATCTGCATTGTTTACTTACTGTCACAGCAGAAAGCTCAGGTTTCAGAGCCACGACCTGGTTGTCCAGGGATAGAGCTTGCACTGAGCATGTGCGAAGAGTCTCCAAGCAGCCAGGACGCTTCCCCTAGTCAGATCCTGCGCTCTGAGGAGGTGCTGCTCGTCCGTTCTGTGGCTGGACAAGCACATCAGCTCCCTCTGTCCGTGACAGTGCCAGACTCAATGGTTTCATTTCCACTCGCCCACACGCGAGTGGACATTTTCAGCCCTGCTGTAGACAATACTAGTTCTGTACATGATGTTTTGACGTCACAAAGGGTTCTGTCTGAGCCTCTGTCAGGCTTTTATTGCTCCCTTTGTCACCACTAGAAAGATTTTGTATTTGTCCTGGTGACCATTGTCACCAAAACAGAACATGAGGGGAAATCCAAAATGTAACAGTTGTCACTAGAATGGCAGGTAAGCAGACATAATCCCATGGTGACACCTACTCAGCTGCCTTTAGAAGATTACAAGTTTAGAACTAGTTTGTGCTTTCTCACTTATAGCATGCCACAATTGAGAAGATTTGAACCTGAAAACAAAAGCTATTCTCCCATAATTTAATTTCAGTGGTTTGCGGAGAGGTTAGCTTTACTCATTGTAAGAGTAGTAGACATGCTATTGGTAATATTTACATCATTTGTACAATTTTAAAAAAATAGTATTTGGTTTTTAAATTAAACCACCATTTCTCCTTAAAGTAGAACATTGGCAGAAATAATGAACAGGCCACTAAGGGTCTAAATAAAAAAAGCAACTGTACCTGCAATACCCACCATCAATCTGGAACTGTCCTTTGCAGTAATTCCTTTCCACCACCAGGCTTCCGGGTTAAATAATGGCCAGCATCATTTATACCACTTAATCTGAGCCCACGCTATGAGTGACAGGCCCCTTCAGGACAGCATTGTCATGCAGCCCAGATTCAGACTATTACTGCACTGAATGCCACTCCAATGTATTTACATCACTCATCACTTGTGATGCCATTGGACTGGCCTGAAGATTTTGAAAAAAAGGTATCTATGTATATTCATGAGAAAGGGGGGGGGGCAGAGAGGTGATGGTCTGTAATTAGCTGGGGTTCTGCAGAGCTATATATTGTGAGAATACAGAAATGATTTTGCACAGTGTAGTCCTGTGGTAGCCTGGATAGTTGACATAGAGGGAAATGTATTCTTATTAGCAGTAACCCAATATGTAAGGCAGCTAAGATCAATTCTAGCATAATACAAATGTAGAAAATGTGTACCGTCCCCAAGTGTCTAACTCATGAATATAATTTATGATAATTTACAGACGTTTTATGAAATTATTTTTATATATTTTAAAAATGTATTTTGAGTCAGACGGCTGGCTACAATCAGCACCATGGACAGTGCCGGACATGCCAGACAGGTCGCTTCAAAGGTGGTTCTGCTGTACTTCTGCAGTTCGATTAGAGTAGTGACCAGTGAAAGCTACATGAAGAGTTTACATCATAAGTTTTTTTTTCTACCAGTGCAACACATTTTTTTTAATCTAATTAAATTTTTTTTAGTTTACCAGTTCAGAAATGAATCTTTTACATATTTTTAGTTATATTACTGAATTCAGTATTACCCTGAATTACAGGTGTGTTCTTTGTATCTCCATTACACTTTTTTTTTGCATGTCCCTGCCCTTTTTTGCATGTTTTAACATCTCCTGCCACATTCTCCTTAATCTAAAATAAGTATTGTGGGACCTGTTCCTAGCAGCCACAGCACATTTGCAAAACTAGTAGCACAGTAGAGGGATCTCACCAATTGCACCCCGGAGATATAACCTGAGTACAGTAGTCTCCAGTATCCACTATAAACTGAAATATAACTTTTTGCTGGTTTGACCCATTAACTATTTGAAACAAAGTTTTAAGAATAAGATAGAAGAAAAAAATTCCTTACTATTTTTTTTATTATGGTGTGTATACATTTATATTTAGATGGTTGTTATGCATGCTAGATCCATTTCATACTATAATGTGAGCAGAATGTATTCCAATAATTATATTGCTGGTTGCAACATTCTGTTCTCATTGTTTAAATTCATTCCTTTCATTCTCATCTTTATTTCATTTCAAGAAAACCATTATTCACTTACAAAAACTGCACTTTCTGGCAAATTATTGTGCCTTACTGTAATTTTATCTTTGAACATATTATAAAACTCCCAGAGTAGACCAATGCTAAATATGGTAATACACAGTTTCCTAAATTCCTGTTATGTTAATGTGTCTGAAAGCCACACATTTAACACAGGGAATAGTATTTATATTCAGAACTGTCTGCCAATCTCTGTTTTTGATTATAAGGGATCTTTGGACTTTATTTTTTACAAGAGTTCTCAGGGCTTTTCTTACTTTATTTTAAAGTGGTAGCATAAAAGCTGTAGTCTTTTGAATATTACCCACGATCAGGGCCACATGTGGACTGTTTACGGAATATTCAATAAATCGTGCAACAATCATTAAAGATGTACCTTCCGGATTGCTTTTAGTAATAAAATGGTATAAACCTGCACTTGTTTTGAAGAGCAGACACCATATGGTAACTAGTTCTCTCACATGTAACATGCTGGAATTTTAGAGTGTGCTAGAACCTCCTGAACTAACTGTGCAAACCTAAAAGTCAAAGCATTGCCATGCCCCCACTTTACATCCCATGACTGAATTGCAGAAACCTCTGTAACAAATTGAGCCTCTTTGTGGGAACTGCAGCATTTTTCTTTTGGAAATATTGTTTGTGTCAAAATGTTTGGGATGAGGTTTGGGCCGGGGGAGATGAGGCTCTCTGGTCCTCTGAATAGCTACCATTTACACCTTACACTCACCTGTTTTTCAATGGCTTTCATCATTGGCTTTCACCTATCATCAATGTCTGTGGCACAGTTTGTTTGTGCACTTTCTTTAGCCCACGGGAAACAGTCCCTACCATGAAAGGGCCAGTTAGTTGTGATGGCCTCCCATGCCAAATATTTCCATTTTTCCCTACATGGTTCTTGCTTTTCAATGAAAGTGTTGGATAGTATTTTTATTTTATTTTATTTTATTCCTACAAGTGTATATAAAGTCTCCTGCCAAACAGCTAAATGCTACATATATAATTACTATTGTACCTGACATTGGCTGGCCAAAATCACACATCCTTTCTTGTGATACACACTTTTCTAGATCAGCTTCATGTTCACTGAACATAGGCAATGATGCTGATTTTGGAGCTGGATAGGTAGCAGTGCATTGATGGACTAGGAAGATGAACGTGTGTCACCTATGTTTTTTGAACAGTATGAAAAAAGTGCGTACATCAAAAGATTGGCAGTATGCGGGAGGTTGTGTGCATTACATAAAAATGCATGATACCTAAATCATGTCTTGTGCACATGCGCAGTTGCTGCTTAGTGCATGGTTACATATTTTTAGTCCATGGCACTGACCAGTTTTCTTTAAATGCATTGAAGTACCCTATCTATTTAAAGAAAATAGCTTTTTTGTATATCACTCAGCTGTAGATCCTCAAATCATCTCTGAATTTGTGCTGACACTGTCCTTCCTTCTGGAGGGTGCCTACTTTTGTTTCCCATGGTTCCTGTGTATGTTTTAAAGTAGCCACCGCTCCAAGGGCCATGGCTAGTTTTTGTATTAGTAACCTAGAAGGTTGAACACTTTATCGTCCTCTCTGGTGAGAACTCTTTCTCTAACTCCTATCCATATTTTTACTATTTTTCTCTGTTCTATTAACTTTCTCTGTACTATGTGCATTTTTGTTCTTGTCAATCAAGACTTTTATCGGGCCTCATATGCACAGGCACATGAGGTCATGTAACATAAATTACAGGTGTATTTCCACACCTGGGCTACACAGCTGCCATGTACTGCTGCTCATAGTAATGCAGGTTGGCACTAAAGGTGCTCACACACCTTGCGATAATCGTACAATAATCGCGGGAAATCCCACGATCATACGATTATCGTAAGGTGTGTGGAAGCCGTGCGGCCTCTACTACTGTAAGGTCGCACGACTTTTATCTCACGAACATGTCCGAAAACCCGTCGAGAATCGTACGATTTCCGGCGGGTGTGCAGCATGTTCGTAAGATAAAAGCCAGACGGGCCAGTGTGCTCAAGCGCACTGCCCGTTCGGCATTGCGGTCATCGGAAGCCCACCTCTCAGCGGGGCGGGCTTGCGATCATCGCAAGTACGATCTGCCTGTCCAAGATAGGCAGATTGTATGTTTTTTTAATTAACTTACAACCATCGCAAGACAAAAGTCTTGCGATGGTTGTAAGGTGTGTGCCCAGCCTAATACTTGCATAAACTCGAGCATGTATGCAGACGGTATAGCCCTGGGTGCAGACAGTCTGCGTCCTGGGGCATACTGCTCATTGCACTCCCCAGATCTAGTTTATTGGTTTGTTAGCTGAAAAGTGCTTTACAGGCCAGAGCCATGTCATAGCCTGTGGTTTGTAGAAATCTCTGAAGACTTCATCTATGAGTAAGCTCATGGACAGTGAGAATAGCATTGCTGAAAATGTGTAGGGCTATCTTGCATTTATGTTCTTGGGCTTTACTCAGTTTCCACTGGGTTAATTCATATATGTAAACAAAGAAAACAATGACCCCACAGGGGGTAGGAAGATATATGGCCAACAGAAAGTATAGCTCCCTTACGGTCATAAAAGTCTGCCCTGTAAATCATCGCTGCTGTAAACACTTGCCTCAGGGGTTTTCTAACAAAACCAAGATCAATAGATTTCTATGAAACAAATATAATTTATATTTTACATGAAGTTCAAGTTTTACTAAACTTCGGTTATGTAACTGGCCAGCATCATATACAGTGCCAAAAATTGTACGTGGGGAAAATATTCTTTGACTGCGTTTTATTATCTCAGTACCAGACATTGAACAAGTTTAAAATCAGTTCAGTGTGATAAAACTTGCAAAAACATACAATTACAGTGATAACGGTATTAGACATTATACAGTCCCCCCCACTAGTCTGTGATAAGTAGTAACTGACTGGTATGTTAATTGTTCCCTCATTTGTACCATGTGCAAGTGTAGTTACACTTTTGCAGCCAAATTGGGATAACACCTATTTTATTTTGGTTACACGTTCCCTTCACATAGCATAATTTAAAAAAAAATATTTAAAAGTTGATGCTTAATTTAGTTGCTGAGAAAAATCTTACTTTGCGTCCCCTTTGTACTGTTAAAGAACTGCGGGGAACTCCTGATGCTGTGAGCCGGCTTGCTCTAAGACCGGTCCCTGGAGCCTCACTCCCCCCTCCGCTGCAGCAGAGGAGGATACAGGCTGGAGCTGTCACAGGATGAGTATAAGTTTGTTATATTCTTCCCTAGACCAAAAGAAGCAGTTCATTCTTGCAGTGCGGGAGCCTGCCCCCCTGTGAAGGTTTGAGGGCTTGTTCACATCATGTCCAGACCAGTAGATAACAATGAAGATCACCAGGACTCACACGAGTCCTGGTGATCTTCATTGTTATCTACTGTTGTACGCACGGCGCCATCCGTGGACATCGCTACGAGCACCACCGTTACTTTGAGGTCTTTGTTGCTCTATGGTGTGCAGGGGACATCCTTGTTCAGACCAGAACGTCTGTTTCCGGACCAAAAAAGCATTCCAATGTATCCCTATGCTATTTCTGGGCTCTGTTCACACCAATGCAGTGCCTTCTGGCCCAGGCAGAAAAAAATACTGCTTGTCTCGTTTTCTCTGGTCCGGAACGCATGTAAACTTCTCAAAAACACACTGGACTGCACCCAAAAGCCCATTTTAAGCTAAAAAGATAATGCAGCAGTGAGTGGCATAAACACTGCGTTTGCAGATCTGCTTCAGATCTGGTCCGGACATGGTGTAAACATAGCCTGATAAAAGTTTTACCTGCTTTAGCAAAGGGGCTTGGGAGTTATGTTTACCATAATTAACCCTGTGTGTACTGTACTGGCAGATTTCAATTATAAGCCGTAAACTAGATGTGCTGAACTGTCTGTCCTAACAAAGGGTTAAAGATCTCCAGGCTGCTACATTGTATGCCAATGCACTTAAAAAAAAAACAGCCTCACTTTGTCCCGTATTTGTACATTGCTATCTATTCTAAGCAATATAATCCTTCCTGTAGTGTCCTAATTATAATACTGCTGCAAAGAAACAACTAGAATGGTAAGAAATATTTTTTTAAACATTATTTGTAGGTATGTTTTGTGATTAGGAATGCATAATAAGCATAAAGTGGGGGTTTCTCATATTTGACTGCAAAAGTGAAAATATATACTTCAATGTTAACACTGGCCCAATCACATACAGTCTTCAAATCAGTAAAATACAGATGGTGTTCAGTAGTGTTTTGAAAGTCACTAATTTGCCATTTGTAATAACTACAGTTAAATTCTCATCACCATGATTTCTATATGGTTACAGATGCTGCAAGCTGTG
The DNA here is from genome assembly GCF_000935625.1 of Nanorana parkeri. Taxonomy (NCBI): domain Eukaryota; kingdom Metazoa; phylum Chordata; class Amphibia; order Anura; family Dicroglossidae; genus Nanorana; species Nanorana parkeri. The sequence goes on along the minus strand of NW_017308081.1, from coordinate 33,424 downwards.
CACAATAGTTTGTCATACTCTCATTTCATTTACATCATTTAAATATAGTATGAAACATAGAGCAGAGCTGTTTATTACTATTATTTTGAAGTGAAATACCATTTAGGCCCCGTTCACACAAGGGCGGTCTGGCTGCACGGATTTGGCCGTGCTGAACCGCCAACATGAACGATCCCATACATTGATATGGGGACCTTTCATGCAACCAAGCGGGTCAGCACGATCCAAACCGTCTGCCGCCCGAAATGCTCCCTCACCCTGTTTTTTCTGTGCTAATCAGCGTGGTTTCTATATAGATTTAAATGGAACTTCGCTGATCAGCGCGGTTTTGGGCATTTTTAATTGCGTTTCAGCCCAAAACCGCCCTTCTAAAATTCATGCAGAAACCGAGCTGATCCGCAACCGCCCTGGTGTGAACGGGGCCTTAAAGGAAATGTACTGAGAGAAGCACCTGGCTGCTGTTGCTGACTACTCTTGAAAATACTGGTTGCCTGGCCTTCCTGCTTATGTGATAGCTACTGTTCCTTTTGTGCAGTGTCCCATATCATATGCCAGTATGCAAATTAGCAGTTCTGACTTCAAATGCTGAATTCTTATGCCAGGTCAGAGGTTTAGAAAGCCTTGTATACATTGGGCCTAAATGACAGTCAAGTAGTTAGAATTTTTATTTAGTGGTCAACAATGGCAGTCTTCATATGTCCAGCAGCACTATTTCCTTTTAACATTTTCAAGGCAAAGTACACACACACACACACACACACACACATATATATAT
>NW_017308081.1:15272-31802 GCF_000935625.1 Nanorana parkeri | reverse complement strand
TATATATATATTTCTAAATTGATAAGAGCAGATACCTTTTTCTTTTGCTTTGTTGGATATTTGGTACAGGCACACATACTGGGGTTCTTCAGTTGCTCTCAGTTTATTTATTACTAGTGCAAGGCTGCACTAATCCCGCGAGCCAGGTCGCAAATGCGCCCTAAAATCACAGCTGGCACCTTTTTAAGGCAGTGGTTCTCAACCTGTGTACCCACATTTGTCCTTAGTCATTAAGTCGAGACCCAAGTTGCAATGGAATGGACAGCATTAGGTTACCTCGCATTCCAGTGCGGGCGTATGAACTGTGGCTGAGAGGTGCATTTCAAATGAATGGCAACGCAACACATCTCCCACACCAGCATGCATGGTAGGTGAGATTGCGTGGTACAGTTTAACGCACTGTACTAGTGTGAACGGTCCCTCAAAAACACTGACATACATACATACAGACACAATCTCACATACTCACAGACTTTCTTGCACAAACATACATACACACTTTTTTTTACTTTTTTTTTTTAAGGTCAACCACCTTTAAGCTTCATGCTGACACTCGGCACCGAGCAGCATATTTTGAATGGCTGCTTGGCCCAAGAACTAACAGTGCTGCGCTAGGGGGAGGCAGAGGAGCCCCTCACGTAGAAAAGTGGAAGGCATGCAGCGACCCACTGAACACGGGGTCACGGCCCACTTTTGGGTCACGACCCACCGGTTGAGAACCAAGCTTTTAAGGTTTTCACTAGTTGTTGGAGCTGCTTCCTAAAAAAAATCCTGCGGGTTCCTGGATTGGACAGACTGGCTTCTAAATAATTTGTCTACCCCTGCTATATTGTTAACAGATAAGTCAAAAATTTTGGAATTTTGATTGTATCTATAGGGAAAAGCAACTTATTTGTCAATTTCAGGATCCAACCCATAACAGACTGATGCATGGATTGTTAAAGATACTGATAGCGAAAGTACTAATAAAGGCGGTGTTGGGCTCTTCTGCACCATTGGTGCAAATTGACACTAGACTGGTGCTTTGAGTTTGGATTGCTATTTTGGTTTGGGATTGGTTTCTGCTGGGGATGCACCGATACTAGTATTGGTATCAGTGCAGATACTGAGTATTTGGGCGAATACTCATACTCGCCCAAATGCTCCCGATGCTTATCCCAATACCGGAACTTCCAGTATCAGGAAGCTGGGCGGCAAGTCATTACCCGCCTCCCGGCTTCCTGATTTGCCGGAAAGCCAGCTTCATGAAGACTAAACTTTTTGCAGAATAGGAAGGATAGAAGAATCTTTATATTACATTTTACTTGTCCAAAGAGTCTTATCATTTTTCTTGGGGCATCAAAAACTCTTAAGTATGAATACATTTATTGTGGGAACTTTCCTTGGTGAATTAAATTGGATATTTCAAGCACCTGCCAGCTGAGCCAAGCTTATCACCTTCAACTGTTGCTTGAAACACAGCTGTTGTCAGGTCTTGTTCCTTGCTTCTGTATCAGGGGCTTGCTTAGTTAGAAGAAAGGGAAATCATTAAATTGGTGAAGATGCCTTTCATAAGGTAAATATATTTAGTAAATTTGTTTCAGGTTTAGAAAAGTAAAAAAATGAATTTGACCTATATGTATATTCCCTTAGTTTAGCACCACTAAGGAAAGCAGTGACTCGGCAGGGCTTTACTGTATTTTGTGGTATTGGTTTACAGACATTGATGTTGCCAGTGCCCTTCCTTCAGGAAGTTCACATGGGGAAGTGCATCAACAATACTGCCATGCTAAGAATAAAGGAAAGTTTCACAGAAACTCATTAAGGCATTCAATCATTTAGAAAACTGCCTTCTGCCTTCAAAGAAAAGTATAGTAAATTTAGTAAAATGTGATGATCAACTTAGGTGTTAATAGACTAGAAACATATTTGTATTGTCCATAAAGGGCCATAAACATTAAATACAAGCCAATATACACTGAAAGCCATTAACAAGCATACATAAATATGAACGTAAACGTTCACATGCACAAAATTGTATGTATGCTTGTCTGTTTTGGTGTAGGACATGTCTAAATCCAGTAGAATTGGCCAATTGTTCCAAGCTGTCCAATCAAAAAAAAGAAACAAAAATACTGAGGGCATCGATCTCAATGCCTCACCGGTGATAAGCAAGTGAGGGACAGGGAGCCCCCTCCCTGTCTCCTCCCTTCCTCCTCCCTCTTTCACACGTAGCTCGGTTACCGAGTTGGGGGAAATATACTTTAAAGTGCATTTATGCTATAACTATTACTTTGAAACACACAGGTTCACTGTATTGTAAGAGAAATTGTAATCATGTTTATTGATTTTCAGCACAAATAATGCCCCAGATGATGACTCCTTAAATCATTATCCCCGTACTGATCGGGCAACTTGTGGCCACCACAACAGAGACCCAAATTCTGTAAATTCTGGACAGGGAACTATAGAGAAAAAGATTGAAGAGCTTGAAAAGGTAATAGCTTTATTGGATTGCATGTGTTTTATTGTGAACAACCTATACATTTATAAACATTCCGTTTTTATATTTATTTGACAGGAGCTAGTAAAAGAGAGGCAAGAAAATGTAAGATTAGTCAAGTTAATGCAAGACAAAGAAGAATTAATGATGAAAATGAAGGAAGAAATTGACTTGTTAAACAGAGTAAGTATACAATAAGTACTGTATATGATGTTTGGTACAAGAGTTATAGCTTTACAGCTGTATTCATATCAATTATAAATTATGATACAGAGTAGAGTTCTTGACTCATCCTTGGTTTGGGGTTCAGTGGGGCTATAATGTTTATTATCACTGTTACGATAGTGATGCTTGCTCATCCATTTGTGATATCCACCAAAACATCTTGAATTCTGACATAAACTAGACATCATATTAAAAGTTTTATTAGTCCATAACTTTTTCTTTATTTCTTCTGTTTTTATAGTTTGATACCATAACAGGAAATACTAGTATAGTGCTATAAACAAACACGAGAAAATAGTCAAGAAAATGGGAAAAATATAATTAACAAAAAGAAAACCCACAAGGAGATCATTGACTGTTTTAAGTGCCTCTAAATTCCAAATGAAAAAAATATATATAGTGCTTTATTACCTTGGGAAAGGTTTCTGTTGGCAGGCTCATAGTATGCACAAAGCTAAATCTGAAAATCTGCTTTAAGCTACTCTAGATATAAGAGTGACAAGGCTGCCTTTCCATACCCTGTATGTGGTCTACTCTTGGTTATCCTAAATTTGTGCTCCCACAACTGACTGCAACTGGACATGCTGATGCGCAGTGTGCCAACACTTCCAACTTCGTCTTTGGCTGAGAACCTAATAGGCTTCCTTCTGCACCTGTGCAGCGGGTATGCAAAGCATCTCGGGACTTATAGCCCAGAGAAGGGCTAGCAATGAGCAGCAGTGTCATTCAGGACACTTTTTTTTTATTGACAGTGAATTCTTTAAAAATTAATACAAGATGGTGAGTTACACTTTAAAGCAATTCTCCCTGCAGATCTAAAAGATACATTAATTAAAGCTGTTTAATAAATTAATTTAATTATGCATTAATGAATACAAAAGTGATATTAAACCTTCATAGTTTTTTTTAAAATTATTATTAGGAGGGCCAGACTTTTGTTTCTTTTTTAAACCTTTTAGTTTCCTTGTCCCTAAACCGCTAGCCCCCTCCCGGTGTGCAGTTGTCTCCATCAGCAAACCAGCTGCTGAGGAGACCCCTGCGTGTGTGTGTGTCCATAGACACACTCAGCTTGTGGCAAGCCATGCCCCCCACTCCCTCAGTCACACTTCGATTGATGGCAGCAGGAGCCTATGGCTACTCTGCCCTCAGTACCCTCCCCCAGGACCAGGAAGTTTGGGGAAAAGCGAGTAAGTTCCTGGTCCCGGTGGAGGAGATGCCTGGCGACAGGTAAGTGTGAGGGGCTAGGGGGTTACAAAAAGGTACTGGCCGTTTTTTATCTTAATGCAGAGAATGCATTAGGGGGGAAAAAAGCCTAGCTTGTAGCATAAATTTATATTCTAGCAGTGTAAGCCCCTGCACAGCAGAACTTAGAATTAAGCGGGAAAAAGCAGTCCATATGCTAACATGGACCATGCTCATTGGGAAGAAAAAGCAGAGATACACAAAGTCACTTTACTACTTTCTTTAACTGTACAGTTAAAGGCTAGTGGCGGCTCCATAACAGCCTTAGTTTAGAGAAAGTGAATTGAATTATGTTGGCTATTATTCATCCAAGAAGAGTGAAGACATCTGTGGTAGAAAAAGAAGGGACTAAAAATACACTGTGCCTATGGGATGCCCTTAAGGTATCCCAGAAATGGATTTCCACACATACTCCCCTTCTCTCCGTACAGGGGAACCCCCTTTTCCCTCCGGGATATGAACATCCATCAACTTTTTGCAAATGGACAGCTCGCTCTCTAGTTCAAGCTAGACATGTTTATACCGCTGCAGGGATTGTATCATTCTCGGAGATCCGAGGGAAACATCAGCTTACCTCTAGAGATATTTTTCAATTTCTACAAATTACACACTTTTTGAGGCAGTGCGCTGGACCGATCCGAGACCCGATGGTTATGACCCCATTTGAACAATTATTGACACTCACCCCCCATGGCCCAGGTCTCATCTCTATGCGTCCTTGATGGACTCCCTACAGAGGGAACTTCCTACCTACGCCTCAAAATGGGAACAGGAATTGGGGGGGCCCCATTGGAGAGGACACATGGTCCCAAATCTGGAGCATGACTGCAAAAAGTTTCTCGAGTGTACAGGCAGTGGAAGCGAACTACAAACTCCTACTGAGATGGTAATTAGTCCCTCTGCGTATCACCCGTGCAGTTCCCTCCAGGTCCCCATTATGCTTTAGAGGATGCCAGGCTGATGGGACCTTTAGCCACATATGGTGGGAGTGCCCCAAGATCCGGCGGTTTTGGTCTAGGGTGTATCAGCTAATTTATACTGTAACAGGTCGCTCCTTTCGCAAGGATCCGACGGAGGCACTACTCGGGAAGAAACCGGTATCATGCTCATGGACCCAGTTTAAGCTAGTCACTCGTATCCTAACTGAAGCCAAGAGAGTGATTGCACTCTTGGCGTACTACCTCGGTCCCCTTTGCAGCAGTTAAACCAAGAGTCTCACAAGTTATGTTTCTTGAGAAAATGTCGGCTGTCCAGTCAGATTTGTTGCCTAAATTTGAAAAAATATGGGAGCCATGGGTTGTCTCCTATATGCCCTCAAATTTCCATTTGGATTCACTCATTATTTAACCCCCCACCATGCCTGCTTACCCCTGTCCCCCATTCTGCTCTCCCCCCCACCCCCTCTTCTTTGCACTGCGTCTCCTTCACAAGATTTTTGGGCAGAGCCTGAACGGTGGTTTGACCACCCTCTTTGCAGTTTGTACTAGACAACTGATTGACATAGGTTGTGTGTCTTGATGTATACTGTCAATTTCTTGCAGCATACGCAACACAGATTGTTATGTACTTAAGTCTTTTTGTTTATTGGGCTGTATGTACAGCTTTGGTACTATTGTATATGATGTTTACATATGCGAAAACCAATTATTCTTCTAAAACAATAAAATTGATTGAACAAAGAAAAAGAAGGGACAAATCCAGGTTGAAGATGACTATTGTGGTAAAATATGCTTTTTACTTTACCTTTTGATAGATTATTATTTATTTATTTTTTTACTAAGTTCTGCTGTACCGAAGGGCAGCAGTACTATTGGCTCCCATAAAATATGTTTGACTGGCCATTTGGCATATTGGAGGCCAATAAATGTTTTTTTTAGGTGAATATGTGCAATTTGATTAGAGTGTGAATTGACCTGACCCAGGTTGAATCTCGGGTTAAATTCTGTAGTGAATGAATCCACTTATCACTAAGTAAATCAATATTCAGGATAGTGTGATCACAAAAACTAACATAGTTACATAGTTAGGTTAAAAAAAGTTCATTGAGGTCAACCAAATATGAGAGAAAGTAAAAAAATTAATTGGAAGCTTCCATATACAGAACCCTATACCCACATTTGATTCAGAGGAAGACAATAATACCTGGCATGGTCTAATTTGCTCCAGCAAGGAAAATAAATGCATTCCTGATCCCCTGTGGCAATCAGATTTTCCCTGCATCAACAATCTCTGTTGTTATTACTTATGAATGTTAATCGCCAGTTATATTCTGTTTATTTAGGAATGCTTCTAGTTTCTAGTAAACTGAGCGGGCTAGAACTAGCCCTTGAGGGAGTCTAAATCATATTTTCTAAGCTCTTTCTGTGCAGAAGCCTTTCTGTATGTGAAGGTTAAACCTCCAACCAACCTGTTCCTTCCGATACAAAGAATATTTTGAAATGCCCTTAAAGAAAAACCTGAAAAACTTTGTACCAAGTTCACTATATCAACTATTTATGTATATATCCATTGTGATCATATTCCCCCTTAAACGCCTCTTCTCAAATGAGAATTAAATCTGTTCAGCGAATCTTTCCTTATAGCTGAGGACCTCCATGCCTCTAACAAGTTTAGTTGCCCTTCTCTGTACTTTCTCCAGTTCTCCAACATCTTTTTTGTAAACTGGGGTCCAAAACCTAACTGCATACACCAGATGAGGTTTTACTAATGGTTTGTACAGTTATTAAGTCTATGATCTACCAGAACTCTCAGATCCTTTTCAGTTATTGAGCTTGTAAGTTAGCTCCAGGGCCCAACACACTGCCCTTCAGCACTCTATGCAGCATCTTTAGCTGCGCAGGCATACTGAGCATTGCAAAGCCTACATGTAGGGCATTCGAGAGACACGGCAAAGCAAACATCAATAGCCATTTCCTATGCATTCTATAGGAGGGCCAACTGAATACGGAATCATTCAAATAATCTAAGAGGTGTTTGCACCTCATACCATGATTATATGCCTTCACATATACTTTAGGCCAGTATTCTATCCATTTACAAACTCAATTTAGCAAATGCCCTTTGTTATTCTTCATGGCTTTTTTTACATTGGACGTGAGCCACATAAGTTTAACATTTAGCCTTTTAAACTTGCTGCCCATAGGAAAATATTTTGCAGAGTGATCGCATGCAGTGGATTTGAAACATTCCAATTTCTGTTGTCTGTTCTTTGATAACAATATTTCCTCCAGTCTATAACTGGGAGAGCAGCACCCAGCATTGGAAAATGTGTTCTGTTACAATAAGTGAGACAGAAAACAAAAGATGAATATAGCAGGGTTTATTACTCCAGTTGCAGACTTCTAAAAACAGAAATATTTGCTTAAAGGAGAACTATGGGGTTAAGGCTTTTCCCCATAGTTCTCCTTAGGGTAACAGGAGGACACAAACTAGCGTCCTCCCATCACCCTAGGCTCAGTATACCGCGAGCTGCAGCTCGCGGTATACTGAGACGCCGCAGCTGAAGCGGATCCCCACAATTGTGCCGGGATCCGCCCAGCTGCGTGACTGACAGCTGGCTCTGCCTATCTAGAGGCAGAGCCAGCTGTACCCGCCCCCTCCCACGTCCGTTCCGCCAATCAGCGCTGGCGGGGAGGTGGGAATCCAGCCCCTTCCCTGTCACGGCAGAGAGCCATGACAGGATCGAGAGGTGAGCGAACGCCGGTATGTGTTTGCTCACCTCCCGATCTACTGAGCCGACCTGTGACAGTTTCATTGTCACAGTTTGGCTAGAACTATGAGGTGAGTGAAAAGCACTCACCTCATAGTTCTCCTTTTAAAGAGGATCTTAAGGTACTCTTTATGCTTTTTTTAATAAGCAAATTAGTTCAAAAGATTACTGTGACAAATTAAATCATTAGCTTGTATCACATGAGGTCTTGACATGTTTCTCATCAATGTATTTAATCATAACTTCCTGTGACTAAGCATTTGTGTGTGAAACATGCCAAGGCCTCATGTTATACGTGCTGATAATCATTGCTTAAGTGGAGAAAAAAAAAACCAAAAACCTGATTCATGGCATGCGATTGTGTCAAATATCTCTTTCTGGAGCTGAAGTCCAGCAGCACATCTGAAGGTATATTGAACCTGGATTCCCTGGTAGTAGCTGCCCATATGTTTTGCATCATATTTCTGAGAAACTCCGTTTTAGATAAGTACTGAAAAATAAACCATATAGTAGTTTCTTGTGTTTTTTTTTTTTTTTTTAGGCATAGTGGTACAGAGATGACACACTCTCCTGGTTGAATTTTTTTATTTTTTTTATTTGTTATATTGTGGAGAAAGCAAAAGGAGAAATGGGAACACCCATATTGTAGCAGAAAGAGTGACACTTTAAGGTCGGGGGACACTTTCTTTAGAACTATCCAAGGGAAATAGAAAGCTAGTGGCTGCTTCAACACACCAGAAACTACAATAGCATTTTTCCTTGGAACTGACCTTTTAAATATTTTTGGTATTTTATCCCAAACTGGATACATTTACAGTGAATTCTGCGATAACTATAACATGCAGCTAAATATCCTATATATAGTAATTATGTACAATGGTAGCCACTTTTTTGTAGTTGTGGATAAAATAGGTAGGGCTTAGAACTTCTGTTTTTATGCTGCCGTTGTCACCATTGGAGAGATGCTATCTTGTCATAGGGACAGGAAGCGTGTGCAGTTCTCTCCAAGCTTTGTTCACCTTATCTACAACTAAAAATGTCCTGTGGACCTATGCTGCCCTTCAGATTCATTTATTTATATAATTCAGGCAGAAAAAGTGATTTCTGGTGTAGTCTGTAATCTTAAGACACTTTGCGAAAGATGTTTCTTACTGGAGCATTTAATCATTAAAATCTTGCCCTTAGTAATAAATGATTATTTGAATTGTGTTTAGCAGTGTATGATATTTAATTTGTTTATTCCTTCCTAATCTTTTTCCTCTAATGCTTGTTTTAAAAACCTGAATATATTTATACTTTGGAAGCTTGCAGATTATATAATTTTCTTTTTACAGTCCACTTTGCACCATGGCTTTGTAAAATAGTGTTTTTATTGGATGTCTTTTTTCATTCTTTTCTAAGGATTTGGATGATATAGAAGATGAAAATAAACAGCTAAAGCAAGAAAATAAGACCCTTCTGAAAGTTGTTGGCCAGCTAACAAGATAGAAGATACATGAAGTTTGCTGTGGAACAAACACTACTGATATTTTCTCTTGAGAGGCGGGTGTGTAGGGTAGGGGAAATTGGTTAGGGGAATATGGGGATCTTATGTCAACCTCTTCGATGAAGGGGTTCACCCAGTGCTTTTCAAAGAGTGGTCAAGATTGTATATTTATTACTAGAGACTGTGGCCTTGAGAGCATGAAATTGCACCAGATTTTGAAGATATAGCTCTTTGCGATAAACATGATTTTGCACTGTCATAAAAGTTATCATTTGACAGGTTTAAATGTTCAGCCTCCAATTTAAGTGATGTGGAGTTTATCTTTTTGTATCTTTTTGGGTAAAATGTGTTTTTTTTCTTTTTTTAAACTCAGTCATAACATCAGAGATTAAACTCATACTTGTTAAATACATGCAAGTCAGACAAGCCCAAGTTAAACACAGTGGACAGACAATTGTCAACTCAATGTCTGGAGAAATCCCCGGAGGACAAAGGGTGAAGGAAGAGGAATGTAAATTTAGTTACCGGAATGGAATGTTTTCATGTCTGGAGAGACCTAATCTTTACATGTAGAGTGATGATTTTGGACATTTTTTTCATTTCTCCATAACCTTGTGCATGTCACTGAACACATTTTCATCTGTGGAACTCATTGCAAGTGAATATGATGTTGACTGTTAAAAACAGAAGAGTGTACTTGTGTATACGCTAGTCACTAGCCCTTTTCAGAGTAATATAATGGACTTTAACATGTTCTTTCCACCTAATTATTTGTGTGCCCACTGATCCTTTTAATTTTCCATGTTTTTTAATGATCTGTTTTGCATACATACCATTACGTGTACCCCTTGCCTGGAAACAGTAGCAACTGTTTTATAGGCTGGCCCAATATTGCATAGTGCCTTTATATTTGTGAGAGATCTGTGAGCACTAGACATAAGGCACAATGGGCACATTTGTAGCATTACCTCATTTATAATGTGCTTTCCAGTTTTATGTGGTCGCCCATGTTCCTTTCAATAAGCATGCTATTGGATTAACAAGTATTCAGATGTAATCAAATGCTCAGACCACGGTTAATTCCTGCTTTGGCTAGACAAACTCTTGATCTCATTGTTAAACCATGTTTTAAACAAAATTTTTATAGAACTACAATTAAGATGCAGCAAGAACCATGCTTAAAATGTCATTTTGGTGTTGGCACCAATTACCATTAAATGGGTAAATAAAATTGCCAGTGTGGCAGGATTTCAGTGGAATGCTTTTTAAGCTTAGAAGAAACCTGTTTTCTGGTTTGTGAAGTAACTATTTTTTATTTAATATGTTTTTTTCTTGCATTTTGGCATTTCGCGAACCTCACAATACCCTGCACACTACATCAGTAGACTATAATATGATGGGTCTAGATGAAGCTAGAATCATTTCAGTTCCATGCCTCACAAGGTATTTTCTATATGGTTCAAAGCTCCACCCTACTTCAGAGATGCTCTTTCCTGTGCTTACAATTTGGTCCTGGATCACAGGAAAATGTGTATGATAGCTAGTAGGTCAGGAGCATTAGCAATTATATTTAATTGTCCAGTTATGTATTAAAAAGATAATACAATTTATTTTTATATCAAACTATCGGGAGTCACTGAATTCCTCTTAATATAAACATCATGTGTTCTCTGCATTCACACTGGGAGAGGAAGGGTCATTGTACAGTGCTGTCTGTGAACAGCTTTGTAGGAGAGGAAAGTAAAGGATAAGCTCATTAATGTACTGCTACTCCTTCATTGTCCAATAACAGACTGATGGAGGAGAGATGACTAAGATAGCAAACCATGAGCTTCCATTTTTTTTCTTCTGCTCCCCGATTAGATGACTAAGTACTATTGCCATAATTTCAAGGTGGGGATGTAGAATTTCTACAAATTGGACATACTCTCACTTGCCACTTTATTAGGTACACCTTGCTAGTACTGGGTTGGACCCCTTTTGTCTTCAGAATTGCTTTAATTCTTCTTGGCATTGATTCAACAAGGTGATGGAAACATTCCTTAAAGAGTTTGGTCCATACTGACATGATGGCATCACAGAGTTGATGCAGATTTGTCAGCTGCACATCCATGATGCGAAGCTCCACCAGTCTGAACTGTTATACATTTCAGGATGAATCCATGCTTCCATGTTGTTTGCATCAAATTCTGACCCGACCAACTGAATGTCACAACAGAAATCGAGACTCATCGGACCGGGCAACGTTTTTCCAATCTTCTATCTTACAATTTTGGTGAGCCCTTGCAAACTGTAGCCTCAGTTTCCTGTTCTTAGCTGACATAAGTGACACTCAGTGTAGACTTCTGTGGCTGTAGCCCATCTGCTTCAAGGTTCAATGTGTTGTGTGTTCAGAGATGGTATTCTGCATACCTCAGATGTAACTAGTGGTTATTTGAGTTACTGTTGCCTTTCTATCAGCTTGAACCAGTCTGGCCATTCTCCTCTGACATCAACAAGGTATTCTTGCCCAGAGAGCTGCTGCTCACTGGATAGTTTCTCTTTTTCAGACCATTCTCTGTAAACTATAGAGATGGTTGTGGTTGCTGAAATATTCAAACCAGCCCGTCTGGCACCAACAATCATGCTATGTTCAAAGTCACTTAAATCACCTTTCTTCCCCATTCTGATGCTCGGTTTGAACTCCAGCAGACCATCTTGACCATATCTATAGGCCTAAATGTATTGAGTTACTGCCATGTGATTGGCTGATTAGATATTTGTGTTAACAAGCAGTTGAAGAGGTGTACCTAATAAAGCGGCCAGTGAGTGTATACGTGGGGCATATTACAAATATCCTGGCATTATGTTTTGAGCCTGGAGTTCAACTATGAGGTGAAAATATTTTATTTTATGCTGCCCCTAAAAATAGTTTATAGGTTTCCAGTTTTTTGCATCTGTCACTTTGCTTTAAGGTCAATTTGTAGATAATGTAAAGGCAGGTGAATAGGACTAGTCCAGCTGACTTGCTTCTGGATTTGCAGAAACTTGCATGCTCTGTCTTCCACATATGGTTCAATAAACCCTAGAAGCAGTGCCAAAACACCCATTAACAGGTTGTCAAAATAGAGGTAAATTGACGAATAGGCCTGTCCTCACTCAGATCTTATTTTCTTCTTCCCCATGTAGGCCACACACTGATGCAAAGCCAGTTCCATTCTGTTGGCATGGAAATCATTGCTAAACAGTAGCACAGATTTCAAATATGCTGCCAAAATATCTGTGCAGTAAAATATAATCTTGACGCTAGGTAACCCCTACATGACCTGATGATTGCTTGTAAATATCTCGCAGTTTATCACTACGCTTAGGCTATGACTATGACACTATGGGCTATTCTTACTCAAATGTGTGTCTTTTCTTTGACAATTTGAAGTAATTTGGTAGAAACAGGAATTTGAGTTGGCATATTAAAAACAGTGTTGTGTTCATATTACAATAAATCAATTTATTTGAGCAGTCCGATCCATTTATATGTTACAGTCTATATTTGAGTATGAATAAGTAGGCTAGTCACTCCATTGTGGCAGGTTGTCAGTAAAATAAAAGGGTGAACAAATGTTTTGCTGGTTTTAACTAATGATTTGATTTAGTTTGATGTTATATTTAATTGCATGTTTTAATAGATATTAATCTATCGAAGGGAAATGTGTCAAAACTGGAGCAGACAAAATCTGGAGCAGCTGTGCATGGCAACCAGTCAGCTTCTCTCTTCAGTTTGTTCAGTTAAGATTTGGAAATAAAGAGAGAAGCTGATTGGTTGCCATGCACAGCTGCTCCAGAATTTGGCTGCTCCAGTTTTGATAAATTCCCCTCATTGTCTGTGTAAAAATTGTATGTTGTTCATATTAAGAATAACCTGACAAAAGTTTGGCAACACACAACAAAATTTAAACCATCAGGTGTACACTAAAAATACACAATAGGTTGTTGAGAAATTTCATGGAACTAATTGGTCACTGGATAACTTTTCATTATGAAAAGTGGACTGTCTCCTCATGGCACACTGATCCAAAAAGCACACAATTCAGAAAAAACAAATTAGAAAGTATTTATTACCATGCATTACTATTATTACCATGCATTCTACTCATTTTAATTATCACATTTATTTTTTCATTGCACTTAATTTTTTTTCACACAGGACTGTTGAACTTACCATGTGGATGTTGTATTATCTGTTTTCATAGTAAAGTCAATTCACTGGTATTAAGAGTGAGTTTCTATGGGTATGTCATTGAGGAGAAAAGAAAAATGAACCACTCCTGGTACAGCTAATATATCACAAGACAAAGCATTCATTTATGAGAAACAGAGAATATCAATAGTTCAACGTGCACTTAAAAAGCAGAAAAATTATTCCAGGCCGTGCAATATTTACCTTTGAGATTTAAACATTTAGATATAAGAAATGTATCTAAAATAACAACTTTGTTAATTGACACATTTGTTGGGCACTTTTATAGTGGTACTGAGATAAGCTGCACATGTAGAACTTGTTATCATCCATAATATCTGCCTGGCATTGGCTTGCACAGCAGCGGCACAAAGAGAAGGCACTAAATACGGATCATTAATTTAAGGTGAACCTGTATACTATATTTTTTTTTTTACTTTTAAAAGGTTAGGCACCACAAAATGTCTGCTGTTACCTTGATTAGCCAGAAAAGTATCTTATGTTACCCCCCTGATTTAGTTACACTTTATTTCTGGGGCCTGTATTTGCCCTGACTTCATGGCTAAGCCTTCCAACATCCATCCCCCATCCCTGAAGATGCTTTTATTAGACAGGGAAATAGCAGTCAGGGGAGCTTAGGCATGAAGTCAGGTAAAGTAGGCCACATTGACACAGTGAAACTACATCACAGAGGGACAAAAAATGGGCGCTTCTGGCTTATAAAGGTAATAGTAGGCATTTTGTGTTTTCTGTGATCTGCTGGGTCCTGTACAGCCACTGTGATGAGCGACTTCCCCTCTGCTCTTAAGACACAGCGGGTCACTCACTTGGCACAGCGGCCATTTAGCGTGACCTCATGGTACCGCCCCTTGTACAATCGTAACATGCCTGTTGTTCATCCATAAAGATATTTTGCATTTTCTGAATGACCACTGTGTTGAGCGAGTGACACCCCCCCAGTTTCATTATTAAGCAATTCAGTAGCTGCAGTCCTGCAGTGTTTTACAGAATTCCCAAGCTGGACCAATGTAATATATATAAATGTTATAGCTCGAGTTCAGCTTTAAAGTTTTAAATTATATTGCAAATGCTGTTAATTTTGTGTGTCGAGAATGGTATAAATATTATATATTACAATTTTAACTGTTGTTTAATTAACATTTAAGATAGTTATTCTGCTATGTAATAGGTAATATACATAAGGAGCTTGCTACATACTCTTTAAAATGGTTGGTTTACAATCAATGACTTTACAAAGTTGATGTATACAGGATCGGACTTGCCTGCCAAAGAACCCTCTGGCAGTGATGGGCCCTCACAAGCCTTCCTATTATAAATAGAGCAGCTACTGGCAACTAGTGGCCCAGAGAAAGGACAGAAAGATACTGTGGCTGTGCAGTTGTCACTGTAGGAAAGCACTACTACATGATTTAGGAAGTGACATCATTTCCTGGACCGCTGCAGCACTTCCATTCATTTCATCCCAAGGTAAGGTCAAGGTAAATGTCCTGATGAGTACCAGTGAGTTTATATTAGATCAACAATGTAATCACTCATCTGTTTTCATTGTGGAAGAGAGATCTATATCTTATTGGTAGGGTGACTGGGCCCCTGCACCCATACCATGCCCTCTCCTGTAATGTAAAATATGCCCTTTTATGGGGTGAGGTGGGTATGTAAAGCATTGCCTCTCTTGCTTATTTGTACAAAACAAAGCAGTCTAGAGAATCTAACATGCAGTACACAGTAACAGTGAAGCAGTCAGTGGTATGAAGCATGTTGTATAAAGTATAGTGCAGTGCAGCAGTGGGGTAGTAGCTAGGTAAAAACAGGACAGCCTCTCAGTCCCCCGTCTCCACCCGTCCTCTCATCTCCGCCCCCATCTCCCTCTGTCTCCACCCCCTGCCGCTCCGTCCCCCTTCTCCTCTTGCTCGCTCGCCCGCCTGCCGACAGACAGCTCGGCTGCCTTAATGTTGTGGTGCCTGAACCGTGGCTCGTGTGCCAGCAGAAAGGGCCTTGCGTGCCCTCCCTGGCACGCGTGCCATAGGTTCGCCACCACTGGCCTACAGCAAGGCTTAAATTTATTTACTGTGGTACGGATCAGGCAACGCCCCCAAAATTCCCATTTAAGCAGTTTTTGGCAATAAGTATTTAGTACTTCTTCAGCACATGGGTTCCTATGCATTGTCAGCTACCAATTTTATTCAAAATATATTTTTTTATTTTAAATGAAATTTGTAGCTGACTGTGCATAGGTGTGCTGTGCTTTGTTTTGTTTTTTACTTTTTAAATATTTAGGACCCAGAGAGCAGCACGAAAATGGAGTTGTTGGTTTTTTTAACGTTGTGTTTTGTTTTTTTTACTCTTTTTTAAATCATTTTGCCCCCAGAGTGCAGCACAAAAAAATGTCATTTACCTTAAGCTGGCAGGTGTAGGGATGTGCACTGTTGGCGGGTCTCTCCTTCACGTGTCCCCCACGGCGGTGGAGAGCGGGTCTCTCCTCGTGTCTCCCTCAGCGGAGGAGAGGGGACCTCTCCTTCACCTGTCCCCTCAGCGGCGCTGCCAGTGTAATGGCGGTGCCGAAGAAGAAGCCGCAAACCAGAAGTCGGCTTCAAAACGAGACTTGGACCCAAGTGGAATGCAAATCGATCCCCGGGGCCTGGGGATCGCATTGCAAGCCACCCGCCCCATCAATAAATGTGCAGGGCATTACTGTGCTCGCCAGAATGGAATTTCCCTTCGCATTTGGCGAGCGGGCAATCAGAATTTTCAAGCCCTGGCCTACAGGGTAGAACAGTCAGAAGGATGTAAGAGCTATGCTGTACATTCCCTATTCCATACACCACCTCATGTTGTTACATAGTTAGTCAGGTTGAAAAAAGACACAAGTCCATTGAGTCCAACCTATGGAGATACAAAGAAAAAAAACCCAGAAGAAAAGCCTAAACGGAACACTATGCCCACAATTACACCCTGTTGATCAAGAGGAAGGCAAAAAAAAAACCTATATTGTTGTGCTGTATATTCACCATTCCACAAGACTTCATTCTGTGTGCCGTACTGTATATTGTTATACTAAACTGCCTCTGTCTGTACATTGCACAGTACATTTATTTCACACCAGCCCATTATGTACAAATTGGCAAGTTTACACATCTGCAAAGCCCAGT
>NW_017308081.1:8452-15241 GCF_000935625.1 Nanorana parkeri | reverse complement strand
AGCTGTGACTGCCAGTGGCAAGCAATCCTCCAGTTCTGCCAACTGAGGCAATCTACCTTCCTTTTTACCGATCAGGGCACCGAAGAAGTGGAGAGGACCAGTAGCAGTTCTGAGAGTATGTGTACCGCAGTTTCATGTGAAGAGATAGTGGATCATTTGATTGTGCAGTGATCATAGCTGTGGCAGGTAAGTTGTAGGGGTGCTTGGGGGAGACATGGTTGAATTAGGTATATTGATGCTCAGAGGCTGACTTGGTTTCAGGCTGTAAATTGTTGTAGGTTTTGATTAGCATTTTGGTAAGGCATATTGGTAATGGGGGATTACTGCTGATTCAGTCGGTGAGACTCTGACTGTGGTACAGTGATTTGGGAGTATTTTATGAGTAGGAACAAGGACTATGAGATATTTCTGCAGTGCGCTGATTGAGAGCATCCTAGGACACAGTGGCACATGTATGCATCAACTGGACGTTAAGGCCCACCTGCTGTGCTGCATATATACTTGTTACGCACCCCAACAATACAGCACCTGCCCTTTGTTTTCCAGAAATATAACAGGGTGTCTTCCTAAATACCTGCATTATTTTTATTGATATAACCTAAAATGTTTTTCAAACTGGATCGTTGAGCAATGTATCTCTTTTGTAACAAATCTGCAAGGCAGAACATTGTCTGATTGTACTCTATAAGTATGCCTTGCCCAATTTTCATGCATCATTGATTTTGAAAGTGTTCACTGTTGGATTTCCTGGTAGCTATTAATGAGAAACACACCTACGTATAATTGCATCATCGTAAAAGCAACTTCTTTTCTCATAAAAAAGATGGCAGATATATCTGTAAGATACGTTTTCTGACCATGAACTGGTGTGATGTTTTTTTTTTTAAATGTCAGAGGGGGCTATCAAGAAACTAGAATTTTTAAAAGGAGCGGTCACTGACGGTATCCTTCGTATTCACTCAGTATAGTTTGCCTTTAATGTGCCATTATTATGTGCAAAAAAGACATCCCAGCAAAAGAAGATGAATAAATCTTATTTCTCTGGTGGGTAGCGACTCCCATCTCTGCCTTTCTCAGGAAAGAAGATGTATACTGCAGTGATAGCAGTCAGCAGATGGAACCACTGCAGGTAAGAGGACACAGGCGATGTAGCTCTTGAAGAGAGCAAACATTAGACTCACTGCCTCCAGTATTCATTATTTAATTATTTTCTTTTGCCAGGAATTGTTTTCGTGCTTTTCTCTTTGTGGCTGTAGAGTCACTTTAAAGAGCCTCAAATGAACTGTCCAGTATCATATTTGAGAGCTACCAGTTTATTAAAGTGTAGCTTGGTCTCTGTTCACCACCACTTTATACTCTGCCTCCTTTATGAATGCAGCTCCGGTAGCACTGAAGCCTGCGACAAAATACCTGCATCAATTGCACATATATATATATATATATTTTTTAATATTGACATTTTTATTCTTATAAATAAGTCACAAATAACATATTCATACATAAATTATCAGTTAATACAATATATTCACAGTATTCCTAGTAACATAGCATCATATAATTTACAAATCCCATGCATAGACATTGGTCCTCAATCCATTCACTTACAGAACAAACAAGCACCGAACACACAGCAACGACAACAGGGGGGGAAAAAAAGGAGGAGCACCCATTTTCGTTCATTTCCCCCAAATAATTTTACCACCTTTCCAACATAGTTATACCACTATGTAATCTCTCAATTAGCCACTAGTATGTTCCCATCTGAGCATCTCTATCACCAGATTAATAACCTTCTCTAGCTTGCAACCACAAAGACCAGGTTGCATGGAATCTATCTTCTCTGTCATACAGTTTGGCTGTCAATTCCTCCATATACATCAAGTGGTCTAATTCCGCCTTCCATTCCTTCCCCCCGGGACCACATCCGTTTTCCAATGTCTTGCAGCTATTAAAAAGAATCTCAAGAGGTCTCTCTTAACAGATGCAAATGAGCCAGGGAACATTGACAATAGGGCCACCTGTGGGGCTCGAGGGGGAGATAGATCTGTTGTGCTTTCATATATATCAAAAAACAATTTCTAAAATGATCTCAGTTTTGGACAGCCCCACCATATATGAACCATTAATTGCACATATATATGCACAAAATATAATTGCACATATATTTTAATAACCTTTATCAATAGAGTTCAGAGAATTTTGTACAGTGCTGAATGAGTTGAGTTTACCAGGTGTGATGTTTGCAGATATTAGCACATATGGTGAGCACTTTAATGTTTGCAGTCCGCTCGCAATGCCTTCTTTTTAAGGGCCTGGTAGCCCACTTTTATTTAACTGAAAATTCACACGTCCACCTTGGATTCCCTCACAGGGGTTGTTCAGTACAGCATCCATGCACTGCTTGCAAACTAAGCAAGTTTAGCTTCCTGGCTTCCACTTTGAACATCAACACTGCTGACCCATCGTTACTCTCTGTAGTGCTGTCCTGCACTTCAGCCCCTCAGGCTCTCGGCTCTCCCAACCTCACTAGTTCTCCGCAGCCTCCCTGGCTGTCTTTGTGTGGCTGTCTTTGTGTGCCTCCAGCATACACACCACCTGACTCCACTTTGACTTCTGGTGGAGTCCTCCTGACTCCTGAACACCGTCTGTTTCTATTTCCCAGCAGGAGCTAATTCTCCTAGTCAGCACCCTTTGCTAGGGTTGTGCTGATCACTGCTAAACCCTGGACCCAGGACTGAAGCTTTCTCCTGGTTCCAGGATCCCAAGCAGAGTCCAGAAAAAACCTTGCTTCCTGTATTCTCTCAGCCCCCTGGCTGAGAGTCCTAGGTGATCATAACACCCAATTCTACTGTGGAATTGCCACATTATTATTATTATTATAGGTTGATGCCACATGAGCAATAAAGGTGGACTCATTTTGACAAAAAAAACCCATTAATGGATAAAAATAAACAATTTTTGAATGCATTTGCATTCTGTCCTAGTATGCAGTTTTTCTTTGTTTATGTTATTTGTTTATGATATTTGTTAATTTAATTAATTCTAAGTTTGTGGCAGTGACATATCTATGTATATAAACAAAAAGGTCATGTAAGAGAGTGAATCTCTGATATGATCTTTATACTGGTACAAATGTCTTTAAAGAAAAACTCCAGGATTTAATAACATTAACCCTTGCAGTGGGGCTAACTCTGCACTGCAACGGTTCAGTGCCCATTTTGGTCTAGGGTTGAAAATTAAGAAGAAATGCTAGACTGTTCCCCGCAACCTCTTCTCCCCCATGCTCTGGCGGTCTAAAGACCAGTGACGTCATCACTTCTAATGCAGGTCCATTAGATGTGAGGAGGCCAAGGGGCATTTCACAGCTGGAGTGGAGGGGGGAAAAGGTGAGTGGTCACTGCTGCAGGACAGAGGATCAAGCAAGTATATCCTCTTTATTTTTGCTCCTAGACCAAAATGAGCACTTTACTCTTGCAGTGCAGGGGTAGGCCTATTGCAAGGGTTAAGTTTCATAAATCCTGGAGTTCTTCTTTAAAAGTGTAACTGAAATTGTTACTGTGACTCATACCTGTCCCTGCAGCATCTGAAAAATGCCAATTTGACCTTTGCAGAAGATAAGCTATATTCGCCTGCAGACTTCTAGTCCTGTATGTTGTGCCCTGCTGAGAACAAGTTTCATCCGGGAGATTGCCTTAATGTGTACAAGAACATGCTTACCTGAATACAAAGCAGGTCTCCCAGCTCCAGGCAACATCATACAAGCAGTGGTTGAGAGCCAAGCTATCCTGCAGAAAGCAGGACTTATCTTCAGTAAAGGTAACCTATCATATTTGAATTTTTTTCAGAGGCTTTAAGGTCGAACACAAATGTATATTTGATAGTAAAAGTCATACTTTAAGTCTTAGTTCTGCCTCTTCCTGGCAAGAAGTTAATCATACATATTGGTGTAAATAAAGCCTAGGGTGTTTATGACATAAATATTTGAAACACGTGCACCAGTAGGATAAACCTGCCATGAATGTTTGGGTGAACTGCTTTAAACATGTACCCCTTGGTGTCTGCTCTGACCTGTGGATCCTAGTACACTGTGTGGGACTGTCCGGGAGCAATGATTTGCACTCTTAGTAACAAGCTCTGCAGGTAATATAGCAATGTTAATAGAAGTACCTGTATCTTTATGATAAGAAAAATACCAACCTCATAATATCTGAAAGTATTTCAATGATTTTCTTTTTAATGAAACAGTATAGTTGTTTCAAGAATTCTTTAGTTCATTTTTATAATTCATTTGAAAACTTTGTCACATGATGACTGTTTGCAAGTGATGAAAATGGATCTAGTAAAGATATGCTTAGTGCAGAGAACAACATATAAAACTATAAAGCTTTGTTCATATTGTCACCTTTTCAACACTTTCCCAGGTTTGTATAATAAGTAATTCCTAACTTAATTGCATTATTAAAGCATGAGCATGGTATTACAACTGCTTTGTAGTATTAGACTCCAAACAGGAAGCAATAAATGACAATTACAGTATAAGTGCAGCAAACTTCAGCTCTGTGTCGTGGATTTATGATTCTGAATAATGATGTGCTTTTCCAGTTGATTGCTGGGTGTTGTGTGATTGATCCCACAAATTATTAATGGGACAGTTTTGCCCCCACAGCTTTCTCTGTTTACAGGGAGTAATTGTACAGGAATAACACTCCTTTTATTGGAAAAAAAAACATATCCTGAACATTTCTACAATACATGCATCTTTAAAAACACTGCAAGTACAGAAAAATACCCGTTTATCCTGCCAGAAACCCAGTTTGCTCCAAACTTCCTTTTTTTACTGACAAAACATAACTCAGCTGCACTGAAATCTCAAGCAGTGTTGTCAACCCTGCCCTGTTCTCTTCTCCTGGGCAACAGAACATGCTCTCTTCTTATCTCCACAGCATGAGTAAATGTTATGTAGCCCAGAAAAGAACTAGGTAGGGCCAACAGCACTACTTGGGTTAGGAGTTAAGAGCTTATTGGATTTTTTTGTATTTACAGTGCTGTTAAAAGGATAGAACTTTGGAAAATATGCATATATTAGATTAATGTCCTAGACTAATTGTTGGGTGTCTAGTTCTATGTATAGCTGTGATAAGCCCCAAGGATTTTTAGCATCTCTCTGTCTGGGAAGAGCTTAGAAAACATTGCTTGCCTTTATACAAAACTACTTTTGACAGCGTATTGCACATTCCATATGCATATGTTTATACCTAGGAGCAGTGAAACAAAGTGCCTGTGGCTTTTATAGCGCCCCCTTTGAGGAACAACATATAATGCACCAAATCTTTCTTTAGCAATGTAGGGGGGGGGGTGTCTTAGAAATTGGGGTTACAAAGGCAGTAGACACTTGAATCACCCAAACATTTTTATTGACACTCTGTTTAGGTTTGTTAAAGCAAATTTGACCTGGGTATCTGGGAAAATGACACTTTTGTGTGTTTTGGTTAATTACTATTTTCAGTGATTAACTTTGAAACTGTATATTGATTAAATCAGGTTCATATTTATGAAGTTACTAATGAGATCTGCTGTGTGGCCTTCCTGTTATGCGTACCTCTGTAAACAGAATGATGTGTGAAAGCAAATTTAGTTGGCTTAGTTTTGAGTTGATCAAATATTGCATTTGTATTTCCTTGCAGTCCATGGACGTGCAGTCCATGTACTGCCAACAAGCAGTTTTCCAGCTTCCATTTGGTAGCATTTGAAAAGGACCTTGCTAATGGATATGCCTTTGATCCATAGAAGCAATGGAAAATGTGGACTAATATAGTGGCACTTGAGATTCGGTTAAGGGAACACCGTATTAAATGATAAAAACTCCTCCTCTTTCATTATCCAGATAGTACAGTTAATTACTTCAGTGCCTTGAATAAATATGGTATGAATATTTTCCATGGGAGAAAGCACCGAAAAGTGCTTTGGATAGGATATAAAAATATAAATCTGTACATAAAGTTCTAAGATCTATGTAGAACATAATGTGCAACATTCAGAGAAGTCTATACATTTATACATAATTTAATTGTTTTACATCTGATATTCAAGCTGGCTTTTTCATTTCTGAATTCCATAATCATGATTCTTTCAGTTTCTCCTACAGTAAAATGTACACCAAGAGTGCATGTACAGTGTTTACCTCTTACACTTAATAAATAAATTGCACTGTGTCTGTGTTCTCTGTCTTTTTATTCAAGTGTATAGTCTTGTGATGGTTATAAGGTGTATGGCCAGCTTTAGACAATGTGAATCTCTTTTGCAAAGAGACACATGCTGCTGATTCATGCAAAATGTGGGTCATAAAAACTAGGGATGTCCCGATGCCACTTTTTCAGGCCCAAGTACAAGTACAAGTACATCCCCTCATGTACTTGCCGATACCAATTACCGATACTTTTTCTTAAAGGGACAGGTGACTTTAAATGATCCATAGTACAACTACATGTTATGTACTATGGATCATGGTTTAACCTATTCATGTTAGCAGTGGAGAATTGTAACTCTATTGCTGGAGTGAAGTGGAGGTGTGTGCTGTATATATGTACTACATATACATTACACGTCCAGTACACTATAGCAATAGATTTACAGCCAGCCCCGTCCCAGCTTCCCTTACTCACAGTTTCACTCCGATCCCCGTAGCCTCATGCGGTGCCTCTTGTAGTCGGCGCTGGGCAGGATCGCTGCATCGCATCTCGGTGCTCAGCTTGTGGGAGGCGCTCACAATTCTGCCCTGCTAACATGAAT
>NW_017308081.1:5942-7750 GCF_000935625.1 Nanorana parkeri | reverse complement strand
TCTTCTTACTTACCTCGCCGAGCGTCGCGTCACTGCTGCTCCGGTGTGCGGCGCTCCGAGCGGGGTCATCTGGCAGTCTCCGGCCACCTAAATTAGGACCCGGAGACTGCCAGATGACCCCGCTCGGAGCGCCGCCCACCGGAGCAGCAGTGACGCGACGCTCGGCGAGGTAAGTAAGAAGAAGAAAAAAACATAGCGCAAGCTTCGGCGCTAGGCTTCGGGGCATTTTGACAAGTACGAGTACTTGTCAAAATGCCCTGTATCGGGCCCGATTCCGATGCTAGCATCGGTATCGGGACATCCCTAATAAAAACCCTTTTTCACTGTACTAAGTTTGCTGCTTCCAACTTTTCTTCTTTGCAAAAGTTGAAAATGGCACAGGTTAGTTGATTTTGTTGCAGTATAATGTATTTTGATTTGTGCATAACAGACAAGCAGCATTGCAATCACAACATAGACTAGTTGGTATTACACTATAACACCAAACTGGGAGAACCAATGACTCAGGATCTGGAGTCAGTGTTTTCATTTTGGGCTCTTCTCTGGAGTGCAGGAGATTCATAAATTAGTCACACACCAGGTCAATACAGCCACTTTTGTAGAAGGGGTGCCCTAGTGGGGCAATGGATGCACCATTAATCCTAGAAATAGGAATATATCTTGGCACACTGTCTTTTCTTCATGAAGGATATTTACATTGTCATGATATGCACACAAAAAAGCCAACATTTTAGGACCACATGGGGCTCTTTCACAAACTTCCAAAGGCCATGCTGCATTGATAAAGGAGTCCCATTCAGTTCCAAAACTTCAGTTTGTTTGTGCTTATCATGCCAATATAAATTGATATCCTTCATGAATGGATGGTGTGCTGGTGATCTAGACCCTTTTTGGAATGCACTGACTGGCAGCACTGGACAATGTCACTTGATTGAACTAACTAACCTCAGCACAGTAGTTAGGACTGAACTCCATGGTTTAGTGGTAGATCCCCAAGCACTAGCAAGCCCTCCAGGCGCAACCTGAGAGAGTAGGGAGACTCAAATCATTAGACATGTGCGATTCGTTTCGTTATGATTTGAAATTCGTACGAATTTTCCTGAAATTCGTAAATTCGGAAGCATCCGAAATCCGAATGGCATTTTCCGAATTATATCCGAAATACGAAATTCCGTTAACGAATTTTGGATCTGAATTTCTTTGAAACGGGAACTAATATTACCCCTGTAAATGAGGTTGAACAACATGACAAGATTTTTTTTTTAATCCGAAATACGGATCCGCTGCTGCTGAGAGTTGCATTACAATACAGGCAGGAAATACGAAATTCCGTTGACGTATTTCCGTTCCGTTACGAACATTCGTTATATATTGAAGTTAAAAAGCAAAGTACATTTATATTGGAGTTGATGGTAGTTTTTTTTAAAATACGAAATTCGGATATGGAATCCGTTAACGGAATTCGTATTTCGTTTTTGTTGACCAATCAGAGGTTTTCTCTTCTGCTGCTGAGAGTTGCATTACAATACAGGCAGGAAATACGAAATTCCGTTGACGTATTTTCGTTCCGTTACGAACATTCGTTATATATTGAAGTTAAAAAGCAAAGTACATTTATATTGGAGTTAATGGTAGTTTTTTTTAAAATACGAAATTCGGATATGGAATCCGTTAACGGAATTCGTATTTCGTTTTTGTTGACCAATCAGAGGTTTTCTCTTCTGCTGCTGAGAGTTGCATTACAATACAGGCAGGAAATACGAAATTCCGTTGACGTATTTTCGTTCCGTTACGAACATTCGTTATAT
>NW_017308081.1:0-3110 GCF_000935625.1 Nanorana parkeri | reverse complement strand
TGTTATTATTCTGCCTTGATTTCGGTCGTCCGTTGGTAGTTATACTTACATGTGCCAACGGATTTCCTATATTGACTGGAGTGAGCCCACTATTATTATTAACTACCTTCTTACATCTTTCTGAGTTATTATTTTTACCTATGATTAAATTATCTCCGTTTAATTTAGGTAATTTTATTTTTATTTTTATACCCTCCCCCCCACTTTCTAGTTTTAAAAGCTCCTCCAGTCTTTCTACCATTTTTCCCCCCAGGAATGCTGCACCTCCCCCATTAAGGTGGAGCCCGTCTCGGCTGAAGAGCCGATAGCCGACTGCGAAGTCAGCCCAGTTCTCCAGGAAACCAAAACCTTCCTTCTGACACCAGATCCGGAGCCACTTGTTAAGCTCCCTCAACTTGTGCTGTCTGTCCGGAGTGGCTCGTGGCACCGGCAGTATCTCTGAGAAAACTGCCGTGGAGGTCCTTTCCTTCAGCCTAGCACCTAGGTCTATGAACTCCTGTTTTAGGACACTCCAATTTCCTCCTATTTTGTCATTGGTGCCGATTGGTTACAATTCTCCACTGCTAACATGAATAGGTTAAAACATGATCCATAGTACATAACATGTAGTTGTACTATGGATCATTTAAAGTCACCTGTCCCTTTAAGAAAAAGTATCGGTAATTGGTATCGGCAAGTACATGAGGGGATGTACTTGTACTTGTACTTGGGCCTGAAAAAGTGGCATCGGGACATCCCTAATATAAACCTTATTGAAACTAGAGAACCCTGGAGAGTTTACAGGTCATTGGTTTTCAAATTAATATATATTTTATGCTGTGCAGCTGCATTGTATATAACATTGAATTGTATTTAAAAATACAATATACATATACGTAAATGTCTTGTAGTCTGTTATTTACTTTCTGTGCCCTCTGACTTCATTGGCCATGACATCCACTTTGTTATTATAATTTACAGTAAATGCTACATTCAAAATGTGTAATGTGTCAATGGCTATAGCACTTGCATATTCAACTATATATTAAACTAACATAGCAATTACCATGTATGGTTTGCTTGTCTAACGGGTGTTTTACATTTACCAAGATTCTTCTGCTGAACAGGTTTATGTATACTTTAACACCCATGTGGCATTTAAAAAATCCAGGATAATTTACAGTAGTGGGCATTTCCACACCATACAAACGATCATGACCAAATGACCATCGGTGTATCATTTAGCTAGACATAGACAATAGAATGCAATTGGGTAAGCAGCCACAAACTGACCACCTCCAGGCATCTTTCTGGTCAGTGCTTCACTGAATTCAAACAAACACAGTGGGTGACCGTACCTGTTTTTGCCAAAAAGGCAGGGGGCACTCTGCAGGCACCTCTGCCTACAGTGGAAAAACAATTGCAATTATACAAGGTTTTCTACAATGTCTGATAGCTGTTTTTTCATATGAGCATCAGCCAATAATACCTGCAGATGCCTGAGAGAAATGATATTGTGACTGGATTGGAAGGCAATCTTCTAATGTCTATAGGCATCTTCAGTCCATTACTCTGCAGCCATTGTAATTAAGGTACACTTAGTTTACTATAGGAGGACATATACAAAGCAAAAGCGTAATAAACTATTATTCAGAGATTTTGCTGTCAAGACCATTTGCCCATCTACCTACACACATTTAACCCTTAGGCAGTTTGCAAGAAGGAAACTTTCATAAGTGCAGAGAATAATTATATATGAATTAAAATGCAATGTTATTTAAAAGAACACAGCATAATGTCATGTGTTAGCATGGAGTCTCCATCTGACCAGAAATGGGCATAGGCTTCCTTGAGGAGTGGCATCTTAGGAGCATCAGCTCCATTTATGATTTTACTGTGTGATTATCTGGTCCCCAAGGTTTGGCCCACTGGCAACAGAGGAACACCAAAGTCAAGTATTATGTTGATTAACAGAAATAAAGTTCAGAAAATAAGAAACCTTAAAGCAGTGAAGGTAAAGTGTGGTTTGGAGATAGCCAGTCAGGAATGGCATTTGGTATTCAGATGAGTAATTAGATACAATCATATCAGAACCTAAATAAGAATGACTCCAAGCTAAGAAATCACAGATCGATCACTGGAACACTCACAACCCTTCTGACTCAAACATTGTCCCAGCATCAAGGATACAGTAGTCTACTCAGGTTTCTGGCAAGTTTCAGGGATAACAGTGGATGAAGTAATGTACGGCTCATCTTGCATCTTACCTTTGTGATATTTGTATTTAAAACGTATTTTAAATGTCCAGGCTTGATATAACTTTTATTAATTATGGTCCTATTGCTAAACCTGTTTTGAGTGTGTGCCATTAAAACAAAAACACTTGGTGTTTTAGTCACAAGCATAAGCACTGCTATGGAAATAAATATAACATATAATTATCCATGGCATATTTATGTTTCCTTTAGTTTTCATTTTTCTTTCAACACGATATGATAACTTATTAATTTGTCTTTTTATGTGTATTACATCCTGATAGTACATTGCAACAAGAAAAGTGACTTCAAATGAAACAGAATTTGAAGATAATGATAAATTATGATTTACAATGATATTGCTCATAAAATACATTTTACATGAGAAGATTGAGGTAAACCTGCTTTGTCAGAGAAGATTAGCACGGCACCTGCATAAGCAATATGATATTGGAGGCAGCACACTATCAGATTTATATCCTGAGCTACAGTGCTGTTGAACTGTAAGGGCCACTGAGCAAGAGAAAGTGTAGCTGATTGTATGTTACTTGACCCAGAGTTTTGTGACTTCTGCACCCCTTTCCGCACTCTTCTTTTGCTGGAATGACCTACAAATTTCCAGAGCAGGTCAAAGGAAAAACAAAAAGTTAATATATTTTCTGACTTGGTATTACCTACTCAAGCTCCTCAAGTGTTCTATAGTAAGTATAACTTAGGGTAGCGCTTGAGGTTATCAGTCTACTCATGATTAAAGGGTAAACAAAGTAAAGGTTACTTCATCCAAACACTATGGGGTCTATTCACTAAGCTGGACCGCACTATATGGAGGTGCCTCGACGTGGCTGTGCGGCTTTCACATTTTCTGCAGAAGATGTG
>NW_017308080.1:290762-292485 GCF_000935625.1 Nanorana parkeri | reverse complement strand
CGCCAAACCCACCCATGCTTGTCTCATACGCTGAATGTCTGCAGTTTTTCCCGTACCAGGACCATAGGGCTCACTAGATAAAACTAAGGGATCTATAATGTTTGACAAATGGGACTGTAAACGTATCTTGCTTTCATCATTCTCAGCTCTCTTAGGGTTTATTCACACCAGCCCTGTTGAGATACATTGGCCAGTTTTTCCCAAAGAGTCAATGCAAAGACATGGCAAAAAGCCTTGCTTTTGTGTAGGTTTTGTTTACACTAACATGCTGTGTTGATGTGCATTGCGGTAAAATGATGCAGGCATACATTTTATTGCACCGCAATGAGTCACAATGCACTGCCATGTAGAGTTAACTGAAGTGTAATTAAAATACATTTAAAAAAATGTGTAATGTTGCATCACAGCGTGCGTGCACCACGCACACCAGCTCATGTTATGCACACCATAATGTGTTCCCCACTGGTACGAGCGACCCTTCCTAAATTAGCCTGATTTTGTATGGAGCATGAATGACTCCACTTAATAACATAGCACAGTATTTTTCACTTTGTGATGAAACACTGCTTAAATCATAATTTTGTACACACTGATTGCTTGCCTGACAACCTGTGCAATTAAGCAATACTAAAAGGAAAACATCAATGAAATAAACAAAATACTGTGTTAATGTACAAGAACATATCTGATATAAAGGCAAATTAACATAATACCAGTTATTCTTTCATTACATGATCATTATCAATGTAAAACCTTCTTGTACAGTTAACTATGGCAGGAATGAGTTAAAAGAGAACCATGTATCAAGAGAAAAACAATCACCTTATCTAGGCATGATTTATTCATGCTGTGGCTTTAATGCAGGCAGGAAGAAGCATGCAAACCACTTCCTTATTCCCAGCCTGTTTTCTTCACATTCCAAATTAAATGAAACCTGAGCACTGACTTCACCAAATTTGATTCTAGGGTTTTTATGTACTGGCGCCATTAAACATAGGATATATTTCGTAAATAAGAGATGAGCTGCCTGAAAACTGCCTTGAC
Organism: Nanorana parkeri; assembly: GCF_000935625.1. Classification (NCBI taxonomy): domain Eukaryota; kingdom Metazoa; phylum Chordata; class Amphibia; order Anura; family Dicroglossidae; genus Nanorana; species Nanorana parkeri. The sequence goes on along the minus strand of NW_017308080.1, from coordinate 291,441 downwards.
ATATCCTGAAAAATTTAGAAGCTCAGCAGTTTATCAAAAGGCTCTGGAGACGAAGCAAATGAAATAAAGCAAACTTAAATAAAAAAAACAATGAACAAAACAAATGTTCTACCACTACTACTGAGCCGCATAATTGAAGAACATAGGCGTTATTTTTTTTGACAGATGTATGAACTGTCTACAGTGTTTAAAAACTGTTATAAAAACTCTCTCCACAGAAGTAAACTGTAGCATACAATCATTAATCCAAGAAAAGAATTGATGTTTACGTAACTTAAAGGCAAACCACTGAAGTGCTATACTTTTTAGTGCAAATTTTAGTACATTTGGAAAGTATTTTACAATACAAGGCAGAAATTAACATTTTAAAATCGCTCTAATATTCACTATGAATGAAGTAAATGTTTAGGGTACCAGGTTAATTTGTACACCACTATTTTTTTTCTACTTAATGTACTGTATATTCTAAGCACATAGTTTATATTTAAATCCATCTTAACTTTTTGAACTTATTTGTATGATGTTACAGGATATCTTGCAATGCATTTTACTGACCTTTAAACAAAAAACTCAGATCTCACCACATGACACTATAATACGAGGGTCAATCAAAAAGTAATGCATCCATGTCTGCAATATGAGATCTATTAGAGTGACTGTGAATGTTCGTGTACCATGT
>NW_017308080.1:289679-290517 GCF_000935625.1 Nanorana parkeri | reverse complement strand
GTATAACCGGCTTGAGCAGTGAGGACAAAAAAAAGAAATGGTGGCCTTGGGACTTGGTGGCTCCTGACACCAATCCATGGCAGCACACAACGGGTATGGCTCCGCCCCCAGCCCAATCACAGGACCAGTTATACTATAAATTAAAGCCCGCCTCCCAAGGCCACCATTCTTTTTTCTGTCCTCACTGCTCAAGCCGGTTATACTAAGGATATGTTGGAGTTTTTTGCCCTCACCTTGCTGGTTTCTTCTGGCCTGCCGCACAGGTTCAGCCTCTCCTGTTGCGAAGTTCCCTTTGTTAGGTAGCTAAATGCAGTCTTATAAGGGAAGCCTCCCCCATAGCCTTGGAGTTGGGGTGCAGGAATGGTCTCTTGGGGTCTCTATGTTCGGATGCTTCCTCCATCATGGCGGCGGGTTGAACACTAGCTTAGCCTCCTGGCCTTGTGACTCCAGAGAAGAACCGTGACTCAGCTGCATCATCAGAAGCTATGGTTGTACTGGGATGATCACATGCATGGACAAGCTGACAAGTAGGATCCACTCCATTTTTCTTTCAATGAGTTGGTTTTAGAAATACATGTGCTGCTGTTTCCTGTGGCCTTGCAGTGCTGCCTTGCTCTGGCTGAATCTTTCTGAATATCTGTTATGTCTGTAGAGCCATTTAGTTTTCCATGTGTGCTTAAACCTTACAGGTGCATTACAGGGAAGTATGTGATTCTGTGGCGCTGCTATGCCTTAGCTGAATCTTGCAGGTATTTGCCTAACCATCCATTAGCTTGCTTGTGGTGCTTTACCCTGCAGGTGCTTGCTGAGTGCAGGCTGCTGCCATGTGCTCTGCTGC
>NW_017308080.1:278560-285591 GCF_000935625.1 Nanorana parkeri | reverse complement strand
GTTTACCCATATCTTCAGAAAAAAAAAATCACTTCTACTGTCGTGGTAAACAACCTGCTTCCCTATTTATAATGGTCTGGCCCCCTAGCAACTTCAGAGCGAAATTATAGCGTGTGTGTGTATATATATATATATATATATCTCCATTGCAGTGGGGCTCCCACTGCACTGCAAGGGTTAAATGCTCATTTATGCCTATGGTACTTGGGTACTTGTAAAAAGAACAGTTACCTACCACATCCCTCCTTCCTGCAGGATCCCCCCACGCTAAACAACCGACCCCGAGAAATCATCAAGTACAATGCAAGAACAATAGTCCTACACTGCACATGAGGATGCCAAGAGGCAGAGTGGAGTGCTGGCTGCTGGAAGAGTGTCAGGATCAGGACTTGAGATGCAGATATGGGAAAACGAGCAGATTTCAGAGAATGGCTTTATCCCCAAAAGGCAGCCAGGTACTAAACCAGACCCTAAACTCAGGCGTTAAACCTTAAAAATGCATCCAAGTACCTTATTAACAAAAATGTAGTGTGTGCATCACTTGGCTGTAGATACTCAAATCATCTCTGAATTGCTGCTGACACTCTCCTCCTTTCTGGAGGGTGGCTACTTTTGTTCCCTATGGTTCCTGTGTGTATTTTATAGTAGCCACCACTATAAGCTCGCTCCCGTGATAGACTATAATTTCAATACAAATTAGTAAACTAAACATGAGATTGTAGTCTATCACAGGAGTGAGCTTGGAGAGGTGGCTACTATAAAATACACAGGGACCATAGGGAATAAAAAAGTAGCCCCCCTCCAAAGGGAAGGCCAGTGTCAGCACCAATTCAGAGATGATTTGAGGTCCTGCTGCCCAATACATCATAGGATAAAGTTGTTGTTTTTTTACCAAAACCTTTATATAGTTTTCTCAATAAAATACAGACATTTCCTCAGCAAGTTTAGAGATAGCCATATACAGAGAAACAGTCGCATTATGTGGATTGCGTCAAGAGTAATGGAGGCACAAAGCAGACACAATGGGGCAGGAAATAAGTGTCTCTTAACAGGAGATACATCAAAGACAGAAGTAAGTAACAAGAACAATTTACCTTGGTCACTTTGGCTTGAAATTGTCGGAAGCGTTCCGCCATATTTTATGCAGAGCTCATTTGCAGAAGAGAACTTCACATATACTGGATTGACTTTTAAAAAGCACTGTGAAAAGATTGCGATCCATACATGTTATACAACACTAGAACATGTATATAAACGTATTGTACAATAGTAAAAAAGAGAAGGGGGGGGGGGGGTTATATAATTAGCAAAAATATCATCAACAATATAATCCGCCGATTAAAATGTTATCACATTAGTGGGGCTTTATGTAATTTAGCGGAATAGTAAACCTGGAACAAATGGAACATATGAGTTTTACTTTAGGAGAGCTTTATATCCCTTTCAATGCTACATTGCAATGCACGCAGGGGAAAAGAAAAAGCTTGTGTAAAAATTGTTAACATTACAATAAAATAAGATTAAGTCAGGACAGAACAAATTTAGCAGGATGGGGACTTTTTTTTTTTTTACACGTTTGTGATTGTCAAAAATTCAAATGACATTGCACTCAATTATGTGAGCATTTGATGCTTACACAGTGAACACAAATGTCATCCAGATTATCCCATCCAATATCATTGTTGGGATCTGAGAATTAATCCTGGGAGGCAATATTGTTATTCACATTTAGGATAAACATATAGATATCGTTTCAGCTCCCGGGCTTAACTCTGGACCCCACATGTGCTGGCAGGAGATTGCAGGAGCCTATGAGAATGGCTGACTATTTAAAATGGCGCTGGAACAAATAGCTGCTATCCCAACAGCTTTTTAAAAACAGCAGCTGGGACTCAAGTGGTTAAAAATTCACTCACTATGCCCATTCAGGGCAAAGTGACAAGGTCTGTGTAAAAGGGACTCCCTGATCCCTGAACTCACCTCGACAATGATCCCTTGCTGACCCTGCCTCTACCTCTAGCGGAACATACCTGGTGCTTTCAGGTACAGGGTAGCATGTGAGCTCCTCCCATGTGTCAGTTCTGGCAGCTAAACGCCTATGGCCTGATCGCTGGCATATGGAGGGAGTGACGTCTCTGCTCCCATCTGACCCTGAGCATTTTTATAGAAGCTGAGATGGAAGAGTGTGTTTATAAATGGCTAAATACATAGTTACATAATATATAACAGGTATATAAGCCGTTTTAATATTTCACTTTACCTTGTTTTCATATGCAGTCCAGTTTGTGGGGCAACTTCCAGTGAAATTGTTTGGTTTTGATGTCTCCATTTCCAGCAGGGAGATGTTTGAGCTTTTACATATAAATGGGAGTCTTTCGTTGCAGAGAATACGTTGGAAATAGTCTGTGGGAATTAGAATCCTGAATTAAACTCAGGCAACAACTTATTATGATACATTTTGTGCTGTTTGCAAACATCCCTGTGTAGTGAAATCAAATACTGGTAAACATGAAAACACACGGTGAAAAACAAGACTGGAGGAAACTGAAACCAATGACACTGAGGATTTAGCAAACCAAGCGTATTTGACCCAAAAACATAAAAGGGGTTATTTATCTCTGGAGAGTGTATCCTGAGCACATGTATGGGGCACAGCACTGCTTTCTGTGCCCCATACGTGTGAGTTCACAAGGAGGCGTTTCTGAAGTACAATAGACACCAATAGGATATGAAGAAGATACTTTGTATTATATTCTATGTAGAAACTTGTATTGCTTTCATCAAAAAGGCTGTGTTTTTTTTCTGGTCACAGCATATGTTTTTTGGACTTTATTTATGCACACTTGTTACAGGGTTATTTAATAAAAGGGTGAAACGTTCGGAGAAGGCAGGAGATGTGAACAATCTAGGACAACATAGCTCAGGGGCGCCCACAATTTTTTGTCTGGAGATCTACTTGTCAAATGACGAGCTCAATGAGATCTACCAACAAAAAAACACCTGCGTTCAGGGGCGGGAGGGGTCGTGGCGGTGCATTGAAGTCAATGGCACTGCAGCCAGGCCCCTCACCCAGAGTGCGATCGCCTGCACCTGGAACCCAGGCACATCAGTGCCTGCTTTCCGGTCCAGTGCGATCTGCAAAAATGCTGCAAGCACTATTTTTGCAGATCACACTGGACCGGAATGTAGGCACTAATGTGCGGGCGATCAAACTGCGGGCGGGGGACATGGCTGCGGAACAACCCCACGCCCCTGAGCGCATTCCAGTGCGTTCTAGAGGCACGGGTGACTTATCCTCCCGCAGTGCTCGTGTGGCGGACGTTGCACACATTCAGCCGCCAGCCGCACAAGCACCGCGAGATCATAGCAGTAGCCAGCTCCTTTTGCACACGTGACAAGAAAAAAATAAGTGCCCCCCCCCAGCAGGCGTGTGACCCCAACAGGCCCCTGGAGGCAGCACCCTGCCTTCAGGATTATTATTTTTTTTTTTTATTTTTTTTTTCGTATTTTGGCTTTATTATCCTAATTAAACTGTGTCAATCTAATAACTGATTTGGAAAAATTCTCCAATTCAGCTCACTTTCCAGTTCAGCTATGTTGTCCTAGATTGTTCACTTCTCCGGCCTTCTCCAAACCCTTCACCCTTTTGTGAATAGCCCAGATAATGTTTACGGTATAGATTAGGAGGTGCACCAAAATGAGAATTTCAAAACCGAAATGAAGAAGAAAAAAAAAAAAAAGTCAGGCCAAAACCGAAAAAAACATTTTTCTAACCTTTTCAAATTTAATATTTTATTTTTATTCATTTTTTATAAACTTTTTAATGCTTTTAAAATTTATTTTTATTTTTTCACTTTACTGTTGGAGGCTTCAGGAAAATATTAGGGGTCTAAACAGACCCATGGTATTTCCCTTTTAAAACAGAAATTATGTTTACAATGTCCACAATCATAAGATATGTAGATCACTTCCCATTCATTCATAATTGGGGATATAGTAAACATACTATGTACTCAATTATTTACAAACACTCAGCGATAATTAGACTGAGTGTTTGTAATTGCTCTCCTTCCTGACAGCTGTCACAGGAGGCTTGAGCTCGGTCTCCTGTAACAGCTGACTCCTCCCTGCACCGCTGGCCCGGCCTCCTTTGACAGCTGACAGGTGTCTCTGTCCCCACACCGCTCTCCTGACATGTCACAGGAGGCAGAGTGGGGCTGTGCGGGAGGAGAGCTCAGCCTCATGGGACAGATCAGGAGAGCGGCGATTTGTTTGTCCCGCACCGCTCAGCCTCCTGTGACGGACTAGGAGAGCGGCAGTGTGGGAGGAGAGACGGCGGCCACTCATAGCGCTTTCCTTCCACACACCACTCGGCCTCCTGTGACAGTTTCTCTCCTCCCCGCCGGGACAAAGAACAGCGGGGAGGAGTAAAAGAGAAAGCAGGGATGCATCGCTATTTCGGCCAAAAGATGGAACTTTCAGTATTTTGCCAAAAGTGGCATTTTCGGACGATATGTTTCAGGGGGCCAAAATTTCCACGCATCCCTAGTATAGATATGTTATTTTCAGAGTGTGGGGAGGACTTGGCAAGTTTTCTTTGATGAAGTCCAAATTTAGTATGATGTAATTTCTTGATTTACTTTAAACTTCATCTGTGAATCAACGACCACAAAGTAGGCACTATACCTGGAAAATAGGATAGGGCTGTAACAAAGGAACAGTCAGCGTAAGGTCTCCCAAGGACACGGTGTAGTACAAACCTGAAAAACAGTATAAATTATGGAGCAGAAAGTGAAGTATGTAGGTGCATAATTGATTTAGTTTTCAAAGAAAAAGGTATATGTATCATTAAAAAAAGTGCATAAGAAGTATACAAGCTTACCTTGGATATCGTATGTAATGTGATTGTCTTAATGTATGCTTACTGTATTGTATGTGTGTTTTTTGTTATATTTTGAAAATCTTTAATAAACATTTAATATGAAAAAAAGAAGTATACAAGCTAAAAAATATTCTATGAACACTCTGGAGCATATTTATACTTCAACTAGTCACAGTAGGTGCATCTTCTTGGCACATTTATTTTAAATTACAGTGACCGATTCACCTGCAATAAATGTTTGGTGAATGCCACATTCCCTGCTTTATAAATACTGCAAGTCCCTCTGTTATATTTTTCTCATTTTTTTTAAATGGCATATCCCTTTGTTTAGAAAGCAGACACCTAAATTCTCCTTTTGTGGTCCCTTTAATAGGTGTAGTTAGAATCCAGTTCTTGTCACAAGAGGGCCAGTGAACTATTATTTGAGTCTAAAAGGGATGTTACTTCAGACTTCACCTGGAGCTACAAAGACAATCCACCATTTTCAACAAAGAATGTCAGCAGACCTAAACTCGTTTGGGGGGAATTAATCAAAAACGGAGCAGACAAAATCTGGAGCAGCTGTGCATTGCAACCAAGAGATACAATGGGGGCAGTATTATTCCTGGCATGTACACTAACTGTTTTGCATGACGTGGAAGAATTCAAGCATGACAGCAACTGGCTTTTAAGGAACAAGTGTATTTGGCTGTTAAACACCTGCTCACAGCTAGACCTTAAACCTGGCCAAAGGGTGTTTATTGGTTTGACTAGAACAGGAGATATCAGAAACACATTTCTGCAATATGTGCACATTTCCCTCTCATGGGACTTGTAGTTTCATCACAGCTGGAGGCCTGAAGTTCGCCTACCCCTGCTATAGAGTGTCACGTCAGTGGCAGCACTGAGTTTGATGATATCACATCCAAGAAGGCTGCGCCAGCAGTCTCAGGGCTTTTGGCTGTCTACACAAGAGTATTTTACATGTAAATAACATGCACACAATATGTTAAATGAATATATAATCCTACAAAAAAGACTTTTGATTAAATGGATAGTCCGACGCCAGGGTCTTTATAGAAAAGCTTCTAAGTAACTGTCAGCCTGCTGGCAGAGTTTTCATTAAAGACCATGGAGTTCAGGTCACAATTGTGCAGGGGGCTTCCTAAAATACTGCAAAGATCTAAAGCATTGCTTTGTGGCTTTAAACCAGTATGGTTTGATTAAAATAAAAGGTTACCCTCCCGTTAATATGGGCTAAAAATAAAATATATAAACTCAAGCTAAAGAATTCTTACATTACTTACTTTCCTAATTCATCTGCAAATACAATGAGGTGAACTTATCAAAACTGGAGCAGAAGAATCTGGAGCAGTTGCCCATGGCAACCAATCAGCATCTCTCTTCAGTTTGCTGAGGTAAGATTTGAAAATGAGACAGAGAAGCTGATTGGTTGCAGTGCAAATCTGCTCTAGATTTTGTCTGCTCCAGTTTTGATCATTTTCCCCCAGTAGGTTTACAATCTAACAGTTATGTTTTACAAGAAAAATTCAAAATAATAATAAATAACAATTTCAATGTAGTCAACTTACTGGTGGTGACTTCTAACATTTGCAGATTTCACCCACCACTTTTGCGTCATGACCGTTCTCTGTGTAAATAAAACATATGGAAAGTCTGAGTATATTGCCATGTCTCCTGTATATTAAAAAAGGAGGCTAATGTATAAACTAGCACACCATCTTTGGTGAAGTTGTCCTTTAACCCCTTCATGACTGAGGCCCTTTTTTCCATTTTTGCACCCTTGTTATATTCCACATTTTAGGCCTGAAAATGACGTAAAACCCCCCAACATTATATATTTTCTGAATGCCAAGACCCTATAGAATAAAATGGTGGTAGTTGAAAATTTTTATGTTGCGCATATTAGCGCAACTCCTTATTAACTGCCTCCGGGCCGGCCGAAGTAGAAAAACGGCCGGCCCGGAGCTCTCTAGATCTGAGCGGGCGTCTCTAGACGTCCGCTCAGACACGCCCCCTCGCGCGCGCCGCTCGGCGCGCGTGAGCGGGAAATTGCCGTTTTTTAAAAACAGGCAGCGATGCCTGATACCATACAAGCGATCCGCCGGCTTTAGAGCCGGCGGATCGCGTGTATGGGGTGCCGATCGGT
>NW_017308080.1:262938-278474 GCF_000935625.1 Nanorana parkeri | reverse complement strand
GGGCGGCCCCTTCTTCGGGACGCAGAAGCGATCTGGCGACAGGTAAGTCGCCAGGATCGCTTCTGTTGTAAAGCCGACAGTCGGCTCTACAAGTTTAAACAGAGTCCCGGCGGCAAAAGTCGCCGGGAGTCTGTTTAAACAGCCCCGATGCTGGCGACGTACACTGTACGTCGTCAGTCACGAAGGGGTTAATGAATCCTTCTATTCCCACTGATACTTCAGTGATGACAAAGAGCGCACATAAGAAGAGGGACATTTTTTTCCCCCCAAAACCTTTAAGTGTAAGACTGCACTATTCCAAAATAAAGTGGAGATCCAGATCACAAATGCCCATCCCATGACTTTGATATAGATTGGTAAAAATTTAGCATTATTTAGATTTAAGCAAATAGGGATCTGGTCAGAGAAAATTAGTAGTCTGAAGACTTACCAGTTCATCTGCTTGCATCCTCATGTGCTGCTGTATACCATTCAGGGCATTGGAGGTGTCAATGACTGCCAGTTCACTGCCATTCACAGCACAATACAGTTCAGCTGCTTTGTGGCCGAGCTTTGGCTCCGTCACAAACCAGTACTCTGAGCCATCAACAACAATTGAAGGGTTCACCTTATTCTTCCAGTCTACAGGAATAAAAAATAAAAGAAAAATGTTCGGAAATCATATATACGAAGCTGGAGAAATTAGAGCAACAGCAAAATAATTTAAGCAAAACGTTATTCCACGGCATCTTGGTGAAGCAGAATACTTATAAGCAGCTGCCTGGGACTGCAGTCTCTTGGCAGACGTGCTGTGCTAAACAACCTTACAGGATTTAGGCGACTGTAGTGGGAGTATAATTTCTCTCAATTAGGGCAGACTGGCCAAAAAGCACAGGTAGAATTTCTTGCTGTGACATAAAACACTAACCACACTTGGCGTTTGTTACCACTCTGACGTTTTCAGGCTTTTAAATGCTTAAATACATATTATTGATCTGTACTACATAAGCTATTACAGGCTATTGGTTAATGAAGTCCATCAGTGGTTAAAGATGGGTCATGCAACGCCGATTACCTCTACATGAGCTAGAATGTCATACAAAAAAGTGGTCTGACCTCTTATCCCAGCCACCAGTAACACTACTGTCACCAGGTGGGGAAAGTTAATCCAGCAGTGCCCTGTAACAGCACCAGGAGGAACCCTTGGAGGTAATTTAGCAAAACTCTAACAGACCGAATCTGGAGCAGTTGCCCATGGCAACCAATCAGCTTCTCTCTTCAGTTTGCTCAGGTAAGATTTATCCTGCTGGATTAACTTTCTCCACCTCTGGAGATAGGGTCACTTAAAGCAATGATAGTAAATCGCATTCCCTGCCAAACATATCACCACAAGAACAAACATTTACAAATCTCTATAATGGAATGCAAACATCAAAACATGGAAAAGTAAATTAAATATGAACACCTCATCCAAAAAGTCCTTTCAGGTAAATATACAGCTCTGTGACCTACAGAAAATAGGTTTTCCTTTATTTACAGGGTCATTGGAACTTTATTTCTCAAAGATTACACCATTACAACATAAAATAAAACACCGTACTTACCTGGCCGATACCACTCTGGAGTTTTCGGGACGACACCTAGAAAAGTTGAAGCAATATATATTAGGTCATTTAATCTTGTGACTTTGAACTACACCATACAAATGGTCTACAAAGAACAAGGACATTCTTGCTCCTTCCTCTATGCAGTAACACAGAGGCGCTCTTATCTGCAAGCACTGTCTTTATAAGCAGCGTCAGGACCCCGACCCTCATATGACAAAATGAGTGATTGTAACAACCTTTCACAGTTGCTAGAAGGTCCCCCGCCTCTTTAGCAGATACTGCAATCCACTTTAATTCATATGTACAGCTGAAAATTGTTTAAATTTTTAAAATTAGTTTTAAAAAACAAAAACGTCAGCTCTTAAAAATATTAACAGTATATTGAAATTACTCATGAACGCTGTACTGGTCTTCTTTTACCTGTGGGATCAGCAGCATGTCCGACATTGCTTTGGGCTTCACGTTATTACAGTACTGGCTGTGCGTCAGTACTTCTAGTCCTGTGCCATGAAGGGATACACGAATCCTATTGCCCAATGCCCGGGACATGAAGTTCTGTGAACCAGCCAGGTGTTCTTTTTTTCTACATTTAGCCCTGCTGTGGGGAAGTAGGGATAAAATATACAGCAGGGGAGCCGTTCTTCTTTCTGTACAAGTAATCTGGGCAGCTGTACAGCCACCCAGATCACTTGTTGCAGCCTCCTTATTCTGGGCCCCCGCTCTAGTCCTTGGACAAGTAGTTTTTTAAAAAAATCTCCGCACCCCTGCAGTGCCATCTAGACTCCCCTCTGTAGTTCCACAGACTATAGAGGTGACACCACGATGATAGCACTAAGGCAGGGCGGGACTAAATGTATGAATGAAGGTTAAGCAGCTTTGCAGTGATTAAATAACTAGTATAAAATAGAAAAGAAAGCCTATATGGGATTTTGAGGGTACATTGTGTTTACAACATCAAATCATTTGTCTTAAAAACGTTTTACTATAATTCATTAAAATGCCTAAAATGAACAGTAAGAAACAGCCGATGAAGGTTCCTAAAGTTCTTTTAGTATCACAGCAATATATATCATACATATATGTCACATTTCTCTTAGAAATTGCCCTAGGGCAGGAAGTGTGCTATTGGCAGAATTACCAGATTAAAATAAAAGGGAAAAAAGGCTCAAAATCTCAAACTAGGTGTAGAGTTGGGGACACCATAACAAGCGATCACTACTCCTTTCCACCTACACACAGGCTTTTTAAAATTTGCAATGGCGGTTGTGTGTCAATGCTATTATCAACATATATTTTGTTTTTATCCGGAGAAACAAGTCTGTCAATGTGTATATTCTGCTCACCTTTGGCAACCTGGCATACCCATTCCAGTTCGGCATCACAGTGGAACGGCTGCAGACTGTATTCCTGCTCATGAATTATTTCAAAATGCCAAGTCCACACATTCCTTTGCTTTGGCACATTAATCTATTTATTCAAAAAACAGGACAGATAAAGAAAAGCTTATAGTGGATCATCTGAGCATAACTGTACTTAGCTTCTAACTTATCAGGTTACTACAGTATAACAAACGCCACACGGTCACATGATGTATTCATTACACACACACACAAACACACACTAACAGTTAAAGTGTTAGTTCACCTTTATATTAAAAAAATGATTTCAGTAAAGCTTTTGATGTAACACATGTACACAAGGGAAACATCCCCGCAGTTCCCAGCTGCATTCTTGCTAACTTACAGATGACGAGAACAAAGCAGGTTGCACTTTGACGCAGGCAGTGTACATTATTTTTAAAATTGCTAAGAAAGAGGGGAAAGGACTTTTTGGCAGAAAAGACATCCAAAGTTCATCTTCTAGCAATAACCAAAATTAAGCAAAATTACACTGGAATTTGTTATTGATAAACACAGAAATCTCAATTAAATCAGTGAAAATAAAATTCCTGCTTGGATTGTAAGAAAGACAATTACACAATGCTCATTGGCTTGTAATTCATATAGAGAATTGTGTGAAGCCCCTTTTGCTTTTCTTTAATGTGACTAAGAAATGGAGGTATTATGATGTTCCTTATTTAATAAGCGGTTTCCCATATAGATATGATGTGGCTTCTCATCTCACCTCCAATGCAGCACAGTCTCGCAGGAAGTAGTCCTCTTCCTGAAATTCCTCCAGTACAGTTGAAGAGATCTTTGGCAGGAAGAAAATGTATTTTTAAGCAAAGCATAGTTAAAAACTTTGTCAAAAAACCCCCCAAAAACAAACAAGTCCCCTCATGGACCCCAGCAGGCATCCACATCTATGCCACAATGAAACAAAGTGACAAGGCATGCTTCCAACATAGCTGGAAACCAGAGGTAAGCTGTAGACAATGTGTGGAAATAATACTAAAAGTCCATGTTAAAGGGTTGTAAACAGAATTGAAAAAAAGCTGCAGAGAAAATACTCACCTACTTCGATGTGTCACTTTCTTGCTGGCTGGATGATTGAGACTTCAAATCCTCACGGCCAGAAATGCTTTAGAATGTAACCAGTAAGGTAGCAATGTCTCACTCATCCATCCAGCAAGGGAGCAACACATGGAAACAGGGATTTCTCTTCCATGCGTTTAGCCCTGTATAGCGTTCCCATCAATGCAAGTATTCGCCAGCGAGAGGAATGCTAATGTGATATGGCCCTAGGGGTGGGGTGGGGTGAAGTTTATAGCTGATAAAATGTATTTATACAGGACGTTTACTTACAGGGCGGCCGTCACTCCACTCCCAGCTTCCCAAGTTTCTTTTATTCAAGCCGACCCAAATCCATCGCTTTTCACTAGAGTTTAAAAAGCCAAACATAAAGAAGGGACATCAGACTGGTAACCAAGATATCCAAGTCTAAATACAAAGCACACAATTATCCTATTAAGGTCAGATACTAAAAGTAAAAAAACATACCTCAACCTTGATTTTAAGAAAAAGTGAAACGCTTTCATTTCCATTATATGAGAGAAACTGACAAGACTCCCACCAAACTCCTCACACATTCCTTCAGCTTCCTCCCAGGTTCTTTGCCTCAGTAGTCTCTCTTTGTGGAAAATCTAGCAAAACAAACAAAAATACAGCTTTAAAAAATACAGGATAAAGAATAAAATATTTACTCCAAAGGGTTAATGTAATTAATAGAGCTTAACATGTGAGGGAATAAGTCATACCAACAACCAATTTAACGTAAAGATGTGAACTCTAAGAGCGAAGATTTGCTATACATGTGTTACAGGGAACAGTTAAAGTGACATTAAAAGGCTAAAGTCGTCGTCCCCCCCGTCCCCCCTCCCCACACACAGTGCTAAAGTAAGGACTTACCTTAAATGATGCCTCTTAATCTGATCTTCTTTCCTGTAGTTTTCAGCTGTCCTTCCAGCACTGGTGCAGGTCTCCGATCCAGCGCTGACTCCTCTATCCTCCTCTTCGCTCATGTCCCACGGACTGTGTGTGGGTGCACACTGCTCCATATATTTACCTTCTGTCTCTCCTAGTCTCCCGGCCGAACTGCGCATGCCCCAAGAACCTTTGCGCATGCCCCAAGAAATATTCAGATGTCCGGACAGGAGCACGCGGTGAAGACACAAGTATTAACCCTTTCAAAAAGCTTTTAAAAAAAAAAAAAAAATTTTGCATCTATCTACTGCTTGGTAGTAGTAGATAGATGCAAAAACAAATGAGGGTTTACTAATAAATTAATTAAATACAATCTAAGCAGTACCCTGAAAATTATTTTTTTTTTCTCGTTTTGAAATCCTCCTGGTAAGTAAGTGTACCTAGACACTCCCGTGTTTACAGTCTCATAGCTGTTTATATGCAGTGTGAGATCTTAGGCAATGCTGCTTCTGACTACTAGTCTTCTCAGATCTGGAGTATGGTTTGGTGATGTCACTACTGTGCCACTCACTGTTCTCCATGCCGGAGGCTCTGACATGAGAGCAAAAATCCCTACCAAGATGGATATCTTCACACAGACACGGTAAAGCAAAAAGGCATGGAAAGTCAGCAAAAGGGGAAAGATCAGGTGTGGGCAGACCACAGACAGTACTAGTAACAAATGGATTGCCCTCTGCCTGCCTATTTTGAGCACAGCTTCCACAGTCAGTTCCTCTTTAACCATAAGAAAAGGAACTCATCCCATCATGTCATGACAACACTGCACAGAGGTTAAATGTCATTCAAGTGCCAACGGGCAAATTTTTCTTCAGCTGTCACTACCGATAGGAAACCTGCTTATCCACCTAAATGACTGCCTTCCTTTCACACATACTTGCCTACCTTTTGCTCCCTTGCTACTCAATTCAAACAGTAGAGAATTACTCAGTACTTATAGGTATCGGCAGCATGCAACTCCCTTCCTTTCCTCCAACGATGCAGCTTTAGAACAGCCAATCAGCAGGTCCCAAAGTATCATTGACCTCCGCAGAGATGTGCTAAAAAGGTAAGTTTATTGCATTTTAAATACTACAGGTGTTGGGGGCTGAGCTACAAGTAAGAATATTAGATAACACAAATGCACAGCATGAGGGGAGACAACTCAGCATAAGGGCAATAAGCTGTATAATCACAAAAAACAAAAAGGCCAGAGTTTGCCTTAAATAATATCAGAGCACGTTGTGTGAATATTAAAATTACATACTTTGTAGCAATACATTTCTGATCCAGGGAACCAGCCATCAGGACAGGTAGCATTGGGATTTGGAATATCTTCTTCTTTGACAGATCCAATGCCTTTCTTATATATAGACCGAGCTTTAAAACTCTTACAGTCTTTGACCTCCCATTTTCCGAGAGACTCTCCTCCAGCCATTGCAACACATTCTCCAGAAAAAGCTAAAAAAACCCAGATATAAATGAGAAATATAAAACTAATGCTACAGAAATATATATTAAAAAGAGACAATGAAGCCTTAGAGTGTAACTTTAACCCAAAGAGTGTGTGCGTGTGTGTGTCCATTTCCAGTTATTTCCAGAACAGTTATGCTAATCATAGAATCTGATTGCACAATCTTCTTTCAGATCTACAAACAGCCATGTAGTGTAAGGGTCTGTACAAGTGGATGAATCCTGAGAGGCTCTCACATCATGTTGTTTTTATTAAACAAAGAAATATTGTATAATGCTTGTCAGATGACTCCACCCATTGCAGGGGGTAATGCTTGTCAGATGACTCCACCCATTGCGGGGGGGTAATGCTTGTCAGATGACTCCACCCATTGCTGGAGGTAATGCTTGTCAGATGACTCCACCCATTGCTGGAGGTAATGCTTGTCAGATGACTCCACCCATTGCTGGAGGTAATGCTTGTCAGATGACTCCACCCATTGCTGGGGGGTAATGCTTGTCAGATGACTCCACCCATTGCTGGGGGGTAATGCTTGTCAGATGACTCCACCCATTGCTGGGGGGGTAATGCTTGTCAGATTACTCCACCCATTGCTGGGGGTAATGCTTGTCAGATGACTCCACCTGAAGAACCTTATGGCAAAGTTGGGCATCAAACCAGGCCACAACCTCCATCTAGCTTTAGAGAGGCACATAAATGTAAAAGTCTCCTAAGTCTTCTAAACAGTTTCTCCATACTCACTACAGCTGATTTAATTTCTCTTTTTTTTTGCTCATTATTTATTCAGGTTATGTACTCTTTAGAAGCATATTGCTTGCATTCATGACATTTTTGCACTGGAGCCTGCAACCGTGATCTGCACATTGTGAATGCAATGCACAGGCTACTGCAGACGCTTTCTCCAGCCCCAGGTGCGTACGACAGTATGGACTTTCAGTTATGAGGCTGGAGGTAGTACACAATGAACTACAAGTGTGGTGGCTAAGATGGAACTTGTAGTCATGCCATCTAAAACATCTCTGTAAATGGAGGATGATGCTGTAGGGAAAGGGGGGTGGCAGTTTTACGGTGGTGGGTTGGAGAATGTGACCATGTTTCATGTTACACCCTAAATACCAGGAATAATATGATTTTTAAGGAGTGTGCGCAATTCTGCAATCAATATGGAGAGAAAAGCGGAACCATAATTCTTCCGACATTTGTCAGATAAGTACAGCAATATAATAATCAGTTTGAACTATGTCACAATTGCTGCTGATTGAGTACAGTAAAAGAAGGAACAGCTGTCCTCCTGCAAAGTATTTGAGCCTCACATGAGGTCTGCTGAAAGCCACTGGCTCTATTTATCATATAAAAGAACATTGTAAGTTGGGATAATATAGCACAAGAAGTATATTGCATATACAGAAATGAAGTGAGATTGTGATAAAATAAGATTAGATCCCTATGGTTCAGTGTGACATGCAGGACAATGAATTGGTGGACACGAAGATTAGAAGCGAAAGTCTGTGGGATTATGGTAGTATGTACAATCATTGGTGAACCACAATGTGATGCATATTCCATCACCTCAATAGTACAACAAAATAAGCGAGCAAGCTTGTTCTCCGTTACAGAGAGTTATGGACTTTTACATCGGAATTTTCCACTTGTGGAACTCTAAACTACTTGAATGGCATACGTCTGTGATGCACTGAAAAGTGAATAGCTGAATCCTTCTAGAACAGAACTCCATAAACTGAAAACAAATATAGCCCTTAGTCAGCATTATTTCCCTGAAGGGGTACAAGTGCAACCATAATATGTACTACTAGCATCAGGTAGGGTAGTGGTATGTGGGGGTATCCTGAATTTGTGTGCAGTTTAAGACAGATTTGTTGTTTTTATGGTGGTGGTGAAAAAAATATGCACTTATTCTGTAACAATAAAAGATTTCCCATTAAAGTGTCCCCAAACACATTCATCTCTATTTACAGCCTTTTTGGTATACACTGTGTGTGGGGGGGGGGAGCAAACAGAATATGCAGCAGATTTGCATGGCAGCCAATCAGCTTCTCTGTCTCATTTTCTAATCTTAACTGAGCAAACTGGAGAGATGCCGATTGGTTGCCATGGGCAACTGCTCCAGTTTTGATAAATTCCCCCCTATGTGTTCTGGGAAATAAACCGCACTGTTTGACAAAAAAGGGTGTAGAATTTATTTAGGTGATGACAGGAGATGAGGCGGCGGGTAGATTTTATAATTATTTTTGCGAGAATTAGAACCTCTAAAGTTTCTTTCTGTGTTCTGTTCCCAGTGGAGGAGATGTTGCTTCTTTTCCTATCCTGGTGATAGGTGGTAACTGGGACATGAACTGAGGGGATATCAACCCAATGGGGAGACAGCAACAAAGTTCTGACAGAAGATTTAACCCTTCCCTATTTTTATGCAAAACCAAGAAACAATTGACTACAATGCCACTTCACTTTACCTGGCTCATGAGTGTTCCAGTTGGAATAGGAGAGGTCTTTCTTCCCAGCTGCTGTTTGCCAGTAATATTCTCCGGAATTATCAGTGTCTTTTAGATTTGTCCAGTAGTACTTCCCCTCTGAATTAGTTTGCTCTCTCATTAAGCTGTTTAGGAATTCCTGTTCAAATCTAAACAATAGCAATACAACATGTCAAACCAAAGTAGAGTATTGTAACCTAATTCCAAAAGTTTTATCATGCACAGGACAGATTGAGGGTTGTCACATAGCACATACAAAGCAATAACCTTTATATAAAAAAAAAAATATGAGGATTTAAAGTGTGTAGTGACCCTGTAAGGGATGGGAAAAAAAACCCCATACTAAGCTACTTTCATATCATTCTTTTTTTCAGTACATGGATTACTCCCCCCCCCCCCCCTTCCTTGGGGTCCTGGAAAATTTTTTAACAAATTTTTTTTGAAACAGGAGGCTCTACTATCCCCTTATCCCTGTTCCTATTCTTCTCCAGAGCCATACTGCAAGAAAGAAAGCAGTCTTCCTCATCCTCCAAAGATCTAGTCTCTGACTTGGTAAGGGATGTAGAAGCCTGAGGTAATGGCAAGGCTCACCCAGATGGGGAGTAGACACATTAGCCATCAAAGAATGGAAGGTCTGAAAAAACCCCACGGGGTGGCCCGCTCCATGTTTAACCAAAGTGATCAGATCACTACAGACCGATGCCGATTCTTCCAGAATCAAATCCGAAACACAAGACAAATTGGCTTCTTCCAGGAAACTGGAAAACAGCTGCCTACCTGGGCCATGCTGGTGCCTGAAGCACCTGCAGTCACCATCGCTGCAGAGACCTCTATTGCAAAGCGCACAGCAGGAAGCATGTATCCACCTAATATATCCTCTGTCCCGGAACTCCAGAACCCTGCCGTGCTAGGCTGGAACAAGCACCAGAGAGGACTTAGCCCCTCCCCTGAGTCCCAGCAGCTGGAACCACAGCGCATGTCACCCCCGAAAGTGGCTCTAGACATCACCAGGACCAGAAAGTGGATGCTTACTCCACTAGAGCACCAGGGATGGAGCCCCTGCCAAGCATGGAAAGGAAGGGAGCCCCTGTCACAGAAGCCCCTGACTATAGAGATAGTGGTTGGGAGTCCCAATTGGTAAACAGAAAAAAAATAGGCCATCTCTCTAGACAAGTCTTGGGAGAGTGCAGCTCCCCATGCTCCAAGTAAGAGGAAACATTAAAAACTGATAGGAGAGGGGCCTCTGAGTTTTTCTGATGGGTGCTTCCCACAACATATGGGAGGAGACACTATATCAACCCTCTCTCAGGTGCTGTCCCAAAAGATGCTTGGGGGAAAAAAAGATATTATACTCACCTTTACTCTGTGTTGCAGGTAGTGATATAAACATCATCTGACAAGATCCTGGAGAGTGCCAAGTTTACCAAATCTCGCAAGAGGACACGAGCACAGTGCTGGGAGAATCTTCCCAGCGAGATTTTGAGTGCATTTCCCAGATCTCAATGGAAGAAAGGCAATGCAACCTTTGCCCAAGCACCACAGGAGGAAGCCGGTATTTTTTGTGTCATACAATTTTCCTATGGTTCAACAAGGGGTGGTGGGTAACAAACTGCAGACCTTGCATTTCATGTGCAAGGTCAGCTTTAGGCTGTGGTGTTTCTACCCCACACAACTTCCATGTTACACTTCTCTCCATATCTCCTGAACACTATTTTGAAAAAGCAACTATTACTAAATAGAAAAAAAGTTTTTAATTAGTTTATTACTTGTTTGTAATTGTGAGATTGCATTTGTCATCAAAAGTGACTTCATCGTTATTGACGAGGTAGCAGTATTCTCCATGTCTTTTCCAGTTCTACATGTAAAAAAAAAAAAAAGAAAAAAAGGGATGAGAGAATGAAGCTGAACAATTAAAGCTTGCATTAGGAAACGTCAGAATTCTGAAATTCCTAGTCATTTGGACTGGAGAATATCTAAATGTACAATCAGAGACATATACACAGCTGTCCTTGGAAAGGAAGTTAATCTCATTTGTTACAAACGCAAAGCAAACACGTCGGCCATTTTAAACCTTTGAAAATAACCAAAAGGTGGCCGCTATTAACTGTTACCAAGAAAACCCTTCTCAGTGTGCTTACTGGATGTGCTCCTATCAATTGAGAGCACTACAATGGACGTCAAGGATACTTTCATTGGACAGGGGGCATCAGATTGGCAGGGCTTAGCCCAGAGGTCAGGCCTCTAGGAAAGGAAAAGTTAATCAGAAGCCCACAGAAATGGAATTTCTGGATAAAAAATAGGTGATAGACACCCAGCAGTCTCTGCTTAAGGAAATACTTTTCTTTCAAAGCCTAAAATGGCTGGCAAATTCCCTTTAGGCTGCATATTGACATCCTATCCTCACTCTACTGAACAGAAATAGCATCAAGTTTACATTTTAACTGTCAGTGAAGGGTAGCAACAATCTGCAGCAGGTGATATAGAACACTTCTAAGGCAAACTGTTTTCTAGTACACTTTATATAAACCCTGCACATTCCTGATTGCTGCAACCACTTTTTGTCCACAGTTAGCCAGCAAAAGGCGGAAGAATCATTCTTACTGGTTGGTATGAAAATAAAATGTACTTTTATTCTTTAAAAAACTTATTTGGAGAAGATTTATTGTAGTCTCCTTCAAGAGAACATGATTTGATGTTACAAAAACATAAGGCAACTGTAATGCCAGAATATACCTTTTCCAGGGGGCACCCAGAGTCAGATGCGGTAGCATTGTTTACTTTTCCAAGCCTCTTGCATATAGAATTAAATTTTTCTGTGCAGTTCCTAACATGCCATCGTCCAGTCTGGGGATAAAAAACAAGAGGTTTGTTACTGAGCAATGTAAAAAATATCCGTGTACTTGGAAAAATAAGAATAGGAGAAAGTAGTTTACAAGTGTAAGATATTCATTGACCCAAAATTCTCCTACACGGCTGCAGGAGTCATGGGGATACATACTATTAAGTTGCCAGACATTCCATGTCAAAGGTTGGCTTGTCCATACTAAGCATTAGCTACTATGTCTCTTGTATACTGCATTATTACTAAAGTAAAAACTTAAAAAATGAAAAAAATTGAAGTAAAAGAAGACGAGATAGAATATATGAAAGACGAAAAGGAAAAATCGTATAACATGTGTTGCCACTGACAACAGAAACTCACCGTCCCAGAGAAAGACACACAGCTTGGAGTCACGTTGAATGGAGGAAGGGGCTCATTCTGATCCCAGTATGTAAAATGAGTTTCTGTTCCATCGGACCATTTAAACAGATGGGGGATAGAATTGCTCTGAAATCCTGACCAAATATTTTCACTTTCTATCAAAAAAAAATGCACAGGGGTAAAGATCAGAAAGAGAGCAAGTGCAACAGCAAGAAAGACAACTGCTTGGCTGGTGCAGGTACTATAAAAAACATTGCCTTTTCAGTGTCTTCATGTGACACTAAACAAAAATGTATCTTATTTGTGTATCACTGGTGCTGACATTGTCCTTCCTTCTGGAGGGGGGCTACTTTTGGTCCCTGTGTGTGCTCCAAGCTCGCTTCCGTGATGGACTACAATCTCATGTTTAGTTTACTAATTTGTATTGAGATTGTAGTCCATCACAGGAGTGAGCTTGGAGCGGTGACTACTTTACAACACACACGGGGACCATGGGGGACAAAAGTAGCCACCCTACAGAAGAAAGGACGGTGTCAGCACCAATTCAGCCGAATGATACACAAATAAGATACATTTCTGTTAATAGTTAAGGTACTTGAATAGAGCTGCAGCTAACGATTATTTTCAAAATCGATTAGTTAGCCGATTATTAAGTTCGGTTAATCGGATAAACAATAAAAAAAAAAAATAATTAAAAATGGCTCCAGTGATGAATGCATTGCTAAGATTTACCCCCTGAGCTTAGTGTCACTTTCAGCTAGGTATACATTGATAGATTTTCATACTAACATTTTATGTGAAAAATCTCATCATAATATTCAATAATGCCATCAGAGACTTTGTTGAATGTCATTTAGCTTTAACATTCGATTTTGGAATGAACGGAGTTTCACAAGTACGCACCACATTTACTATTAGAATTTTGTTTTGAGAAACATTTTCCATCCTGCTCCTTCAATTTGTTTTTTTGTCACTACAGTCGATTGTCAATGTGACCCCATAAACTTTAATAACTGAATGAACATTCCAAAAATGAATTTTTAAAGAACAAAATTTTAACAATGTATATTTAGCTTTAGTGCTACTTGCACTAGTAAAAAATTAGCACATGCCAAACCTGGACACAGTATCACCATGCCCTCTATAATCACTGACGAATGAAACATTTTCCCACATGACAATTCTATA
Source organism: Nanorana parkeri (assembly GCF_000935625.1). NCBI lineage: Eukaryota > Metazoa > Chordata > Amphibia > Anura > Dicroglossidae > Nanorana > Nanorana parkeri. Next base: position 265,137 of record NW_017308080.1, on the reverse strand, counting down.
TAGAAATTCTAATGATCGCCCACCACCCACAATGAGGGATTTCTTTTGGGAAACATAATTCTGATCTAAATCTCGATGCCATGAAAAATGATAATGCGAATAGTGCAGTAGCCACTTCAACATCTTGATCAGATTTCAGGAAAATGAAGATTCATCTGTCTTAATTTTTACTGCACTTAAAGAATATATGAACAGAAGCCATAAAAAAAAAAAACATATTGCAAGAAAAAGTTTTATACCATACTTGCGTTATTTTAATAAAAAAAAACAAATGTTTTGTACCTTTATATTGTTTTCATGTGGCAGTCATGTGACCACACAGCCCCCTTTGCCTTCATCTTGCCCAGGGGGGGCGGGGGCACAGGATGTCCTCACACAGAGCAGGGAAGTGTTCCCCGTCTGTGTGCCCTGCATTCCAGCAGCTACTGTGTTGTCAGCGAGGCTCCTGCTGGGGGCCACTGTCAATCAATACAGCAAGGATAGGGGGGCATTGTGGTGACTCAACAGACTACAGGAGATACAGGCCCGCCATGTGTCAGCAAGGTGCCCTGGATCTCCATGTAGGAAGAGAGACACAAACTGACCACGCCAACACAGATCTGTTTCTGTGCTCGATGTGGTCAGAATAATACAAGAGAGAGTGTAAACTGGCAAGATTGGCAGGTATTTCAGAGGAAATGAGGATATCAGAAAAGAACATGTTACATTACCAACAGCAACATAGAGACATATATGTGAAAGGAATTTTTGGGGTAACATACAATTCAAAGGTTTTTAATCTACATTTCTTTGGCTTTTGTCACTATGGGATGGATACAGTATAAACTAGGGATGCACCGATACCGATACTAGTATCGGTGTTGGTGCCGAGTACTTGGGTGAGTACTCATACTCGCCCAAATGCTCCGATGCCTAGCCCAACCTCCTGGCTGGTCGGGAAGCTGGCCAAATCATGAGGCTGGGCACCGTGTAATGATGTGGTGCCCGGCTTCCTGACTGGCCAGAAAGCCGGGTACATGCTTTCTCATCACCTAGTGAAGAGAAGCATGGAGACTGCTTCCCTGCTAATCGGGAAGCTGGGTGGCGAGTCTTTACACACCACCCGGCTTTCTGGCTAATCAAGAAGCCAGGTGACGAGACATTACACGCCGTCTGGCTTCCTTAATTGGACTTCCGGTACTCGGTATCGGCGAGTACCGGGAAAAAAAAAAAAATATCGGTTCTCGTACTCCATACATACCGAAAAAACGGTATCAGTGCATCCCTAGTATTAACCTTTTTTTTTATAGTGGAGAAAAATGATTGTCTGTAAACAAGGATGTGAAAGAAAGGATCTCCAGCCGAACCAGTTCTGGTTGTAACGAGTCAAAAGCACACCCGATGATGGGAATGGGTAGAAAAAAATAAAGCCAATAGGTATTCATATAATATAATATTCATGGTAAGGTGGCATCTGATCTGTACCGGCTTACAAAAGCAAGCATCTAGCATTGTACTTAAATAGAATAAAAGAACCCCCTAGTGTGATGGTGCCTGAGACCGCAGGTCCCTTTCTGGATCCTGGGAGAACTCTGGTCAATGGACATGAAATAGGAAGTGTCTATGCCATGTAGGTGCTGTTGACGCTCAAAAGGAGGAGCCAAGCAGGAAGTAAGCAAAAAAGGAAAATACATGACTGCAGCTTAAGGAAAGTAAATAAGGGATTTTAGATTAGAATTTGATTTTTCTTTTTTTTCATCCAGCGATCAAAAATTGTGGGGCATGAAAGGGAGGGGTGGGCGGCAGGTGACATGCATCCTGGAGTTGGGCTTTAGTAGTATTTTTGCACTGCCAATAAGGACAAAAGGTGTATGCAGTTCCCTATTCCAAGCTTCCCTACTGAACCCTGGCAGAAGAACTGCATGTTGCTCTGTGGTGTGCTGTAAACAGCAGAGTTACTGTACATAAGCTGCTCTGATCACACCAGTAGTATTAACCTCTTAAAGCAGGTCCATCACACCTTACAATCTGCTGGGATACCAAAGTGTTTATTGTAGGGCTGCAACAACTAATCGACATAATCGATTATAATCGATTATTGAAAAAGTTGTCAACTTTTTCAATAATCGATTAATCGGCTTCCCATCAGTTGGCCCTGTTCACAGCTCCACACGCTGTGCGCCGCACCTCCTCCCCACCTCACGCTCGCCGCTGCCAGAC
>NW_017308080.1:221785-261596 GCF_000935625.1 Nanorana parkeri | reverse complement strand
CATTATACACTGTATGTATAATGTATTGCTGGGATTTGTTGTACTCTTCTATAGCTGGTGATATTCTGCATTGCGTGGAATAGAGGACTACAAGTCCCAGCAATAATACATTATACAGCGCAATGCAGAATACCACCAGCTATAGAGGACTACAACAAATCCCAGCAATACATTATACAGTGGTACAATGCTAAATACCACCAGCTATAGAGGACTACAAAACCCAGCAATAGTACATTATACAGCGCAATGCAGAATGCCGCCAGCTATTATGTACTATTGCTGGGATTTGTTGTATTCCTCTATAGCTGGCGGTGTTCTGCATTGCGCTGTATAATGTGCTTTTGCTGGGTTTTGTAGTCCTCTATAGCCGGTGCCATTCTGCATTCATTGCTGTATAATTTTACACTTTCCATTTCACTATATTGCACACCACACTATCTTTTTTTTCTTTTTTACTTCCACTGCTCCAAGCTTGCTCCTGTGATGGACTACAACCTCAATACAAACTAGTAGTCCTATCACTGGAACCATTTTTTAAACTTTATTTTATTGTTTATCCGATTAACCGATTAATCGAACTTAATAATCGGCTAACTAATCGATTTTGAAAATAATCGTTAGCTGCAGCTCTAGTTTATTGTATTACTGAACCAAACGATTACTGCCATGTTACATACCGCTCTGAAGCTTTGTAACCACTAACTCGATATCTGCAAGAGAGTGCAGGCTGATCAAACTTCCATTTTCCTTGTGGCAGGAAAGTTCAGCATCTTCCCAACTATCTGGCTGCTGCAAGAAGTAGCAAAATCCATTGTAGGCTGTCCAGTTTCCTTCACATGTAGTCTCTGAGTAATGCCAATAATCTGTACAAGGATTGGAGTAATACAAATTATTATATTAATGTAACACAATCAGTTGGTTTCATTGTGCAAATGACAGTGAGCTCTAAAAAAAAAGGGGGGCGGGGGGGGTTTGAGACAGCAACACAATTAGAACTCAAGCTGACCAAGAGACTAGTGTTTTCTGTGCAACACCGGGGTCATGTTTCCGTATACACCCTAACTGTATGGAAGTTGTACTTTTTCTTTGTTTTTTTGTGAGGGCTTCTTGTGTGTACTCCAATTTCCTCACACAACCTAAAGGCATCATGACATCATTGACGCTAAAGGGCAAAGATATAATATCTGCATTCATTGCTATATCTTTTTGTGCTTTTTCTGTAGCATAAGTATGCTACTTAATAATGTAAGCAGACATGGACTATTAGGGCCATTAATGCACGGTACCGCACAACGCTCCTCCCGTGCGATTACAGTGCGGGAGGTGCGCTGCATGCCATTCATTTGAATGGCACCCCAAATGCACCTCCCGGCTGCAGTGCATTCGGCCACACCGCAACACGCAATAGTGTGCATTGCATTGCAGTGAGATGATAAAATAGCGCATGCACTATTTTTGGAATTGCACGCCATTTGTGGTACCACGTGTTGCTATGTGAACGGGATGTGCGTTTGGGATGCCATTTAAATGAATGGTGTACAATGCACCTCCCGCACTGTAATCGCACGGGATGTGCATTGTGCTGTGCCGCGCGTTAATCGAACAGAACCATGCGATTAATGGACAGAAGTGGTGTGAACGGGCCCTTAATGCAGGAACCAAGACAAAGCTTCAGCTGTCTTCTATAGCCCCAAATCTGCATACAAGGACTTCAGAAAGGAAGTCAGTACTTTTGACTAGACCCCTCTCGCAACTGACTATTGGCATGTTATTGTAAAAATCATCCTTACTGACTATTACTGAAGCCTGGGGGAGAGGCAGGATAAAGAACCATCTTCCTTGCTGTAGTTGGTATTGGTATCAGGACTCGCAAGAGTGCTCCAGACAGTAACTGAAATGGTGTATGGAAATCTCCAGGTCTCTGCCACAACATGAAAACTTACACTGTTTAAGTGACCCAGTCACCAGAGATTAATGGAGGCTGCCATTACAGAATTCTCCTCAGTATGTTAGTTTAAAACATTCTATTTGCCTTCAATGCTGTATGAGCTACACTTTTCTGACTTATTTACAGCATGCTTGTTCTGGGACTGAAACATGCTGAAGTCAGACACAACCAGACATCAGCCATTGTAAAAAGAAGGCCTCCAAGGGCAGCTTTCATACTTCTATCAGGTCACAGTCACTTGAAATGTAAGTACATATTTTCGGGACGTGTTACATTACACTACAAAAACTCTTTATGGTATAAATATTGCATTGCCATGTGAATTCAATTATGGGGGTGCGGTTTTATGTTTTTTTACGATTATATTTTTGTTTATTACTAAAAAAACATTTTGAGCATGCAAATAGGACATACTGTATCTAACAGGGCTATTCACTAAAGGGGGAAGAGTTTGGAGAAGGCCGGAGAAGTGGATAATCTAGGACAACATAGCCGATTTGGAAAAATTCTCCAATTCAGCTCACTTTCCAGTTCAGCTATGTTGTCCTAGATTGTTCACTTCTCCCGCCCAAACTCTTCACCCTTTTGTGAATAGCCCTCTAAATATTCGAAATATACCGGTTACAGCCAGTATGTGGAGTTTTAAGCAAGACGACCTGAACGGCTAATAGAAAACCTGTCTAGTGGGGAATATACATGCTGCCAATGCTGGCCTCTCCCGAAGATACTAGTTACCTGGCTGTGACAATGATCCAGTGGCTTCAATAATTTGAGTTGCTGACTTTAAATAAGCATGTTCCCCAGGGCTAATGAATTCCCTCTAACTTTAGTGGGGCAATGACTAACTTGTTCTCCATAAGCAACTTAGTGCCGAGGCCAACAGATTAGCATGACAGCCAGCAAACTACCATTTTGCCAGATAAGGTCAGCAGTGACAGTCTTCACAGGTCAGGTTGTTTTTTTTCAAATACAGCTGTTGGGCTTTATACAGACTCAAGGGAACGCTCATGACCTCCCTCTATGTAAAATGAGACATCAATGTCTTCACTAGGGAGTTACCATCATCCCAGAAAGCATACAGCTACTGCTCAGCGTGCCTTGCCAACAGGCACCATGTAGGCCTGATTCCCACCTAGACAAAAGCCTTTTTGCACATAGAAAAGTTCATTTTTTGATGCACGTCTTTATGAGCAGATTGTGGCACATGGATGCAAATGCGAAAAACGCACGCAGAACCAATTGCAACGCGCATTTCCAAGTGTTTCCTATTGACTCTATGGGGATAAAACGAGCTGTATTCTGCCAAAAAGAAGTTCATGTACTCTTTCCAGCGACAGTCATTTTGCTTATTGCGACAAAGCGCTCCTGTGTGAACAGGGGCCATAAGAATTAATAGGATTTGTTGGTGAAGCATGTGAACTAGGCTGTAATGTTTGTGTAAATGCTCAAATTTTTTTTTTAAATAAAATTGGCTGAACACCTTTATAGCTTCCCTTCAATACACAATGTAGATATAATTAAATGTATGCAGCACTGATATACATACCGGAAGAGACATCTGCTGAGCTGCTTATTGGCTTCTCACAGATATAGGGCAATGAGGCTTCACAAGGGAAGACATCCCATGTTCTGGTGTTCACATTTATCCTCCCACAACTGGAGCCATCCAGAACTGAAAAGGCCGTTATACCTGCAGGAAGAAGGCGGACGGCTTGTATGAGCAAAGTTTAGATTCAACTAGAGTCATTCTTTCTGTTAAGGTCCTAACAAGCCCAGCACACTACAAGTAGAAACACATCAATTATCAAGTTACCAAGCTATTGTGTTGTGCTTTAGAAACATTTGTTCAAATAGGACGTATGTGGATTATCACTTCAGGACAATGAAAACCAACAGATAGCTACCCAATATATTATACACACACACACACACACACACACACACACACACACACACACACACACACTGAGTGGCCAGATTATTATACCCCCCCCATCAGTACTGTGTTGGGCCACCTTTATTTATAATGGTCTGGCTCTCTAGCAACTTCAGCGCAAAATTATAGCCAATTTGCCTACAAACGTCAGGTGGTCATAATAATCAGGCCACTCAGTGTGTATACACACACACACACACACACACACACACACACACACACACACACACACACTTTATGATGGCCGAAGAGGCAAAGAGTTCACCATGCATGCAAGTTTTTCAAGCAGGAGACCAACAAGAGAAAAGGAAACCAAAATATAGAATTAACAATGATCATATTTGTGATGGAAATATCCATATTTAAATGGCTACATACCTTCATCCCAGTTGACGAAATTCAAGGGGCTATTATCAGACCACTGCCATCCACTAGAGCTCTCTAAGCGATTAAGTCCCATCCATATAAAATCAGGAAGATTCTATTTTTCTTAAAAAAAACAAAAAAAAGGGGAAAAAAAAAAAACACTTATTAAAAAAGGAAATATTTTGCAATCAGCCCTTTAATCTTTTCTCGATCAAGAACATTTACCTTCCTTATCAAAGTGCTTTAAAAACACAACTGCAACTTGGTTAATAAAAATATTATTGCATCTGTAAATACCTTCAGAAAGGAGTGCTGGTGTTCCTTTTTCTCACATGTCAACAGCCTGTCTGAAATTGCTATGTAAATAATAATCCCAGCTTCAGATGCAAGTCCTACTTTCGGCTGTGTGACAAGAAGCGTTACACAGTCACTTGTTGCCAGTATTAGGATAGTTTAGACTCCCCCCTGTAGTTCCAAAGAATACAGAGGTGATGTCACAAAGTTATGATCGGTTATGACGCCTATGATATGCTGAAAAGAATGAATTTCAACTTGCATGGAATCCTGCTGAGTAACGCCTACCTGCTTGTAGTAGACTTTCAGCATGGAAATAACATGATACTCTTTTGAATGCTGGAAGTCAGATAGGACTCGAGCACCTATGAATGGTTTAGGTTTTGTATAAATGGCACAGCACAAGACAGCTATTGGTGACTATTACATTATACTCTACTCCCAGTTTTCTCCTACAGAGCCGGGATGATGTCCCTGGAAGTTCAGAAGTCTTTTCTACAGTAATATAGGCAAAAAAAAAAATATTACAAATGAACTGTTCTGGTTCTCTGGACTTTGTTAGGATGGCCAACTTCATGAGGGTATACATCTAATATTACCCGTCACAAAAGATTAAAGCTGAAGTTTAAACTGCTTATATTTTGCATTCCTTGGTGCTTTCCAATTTTAAAATAAAACCTAATTTCATAACATACCTTATTTTAGGCCCAGTGACATCACTGGGTCTCCGTAATTTTTATTTTGTAAAGCATGTCGGAGGGCCAGCAGGGTGCCTCAATACACTTCAAGGCCCTTAAAAAGGAGAACTATGAGGTGAGTGCTTTTCACTCACCTCATAGTTCTAGCCGACCTGCGACAATGAGACTGTCACAGGTCGCCTCAGGAGATCGGGAGGTGAGCGAACACATAGCGGGTTCGCTTGCCTCTCGATCCTAGATTCCCCTCTCCGATCTGCCAGCGCTGACTGGCGGAACGGACGGGGGAGGGGGCGGGTACAGCTGGCTCTGCCTCTAGAGAGGCAGAGCCAGCTGTCACTCACGCAGCTGGGCGGATCCCATCATCTACGTCGGGATCCGCTCCGGCGTCTCAGTATACCGCGAGCTGTAGCTCGCGGTATACTGAGCTTAGGGTAACGGGAGGACGCTAGTTTGTGTCCTCCCGTTACCCTAAGGGGAACTATGGGGAAAAACACTGACCCCCATAGTTCGCCTTTAATCCTGATGCAAGCAGTGGGCTAGTTCTTGGGAGTTATGCAAATATTTAAATGTCTTGGTGGGGGGAATTTAGTCTGGAGGACTTAATTTGCATGCAGACAGCCCTAGGCAACGTCCAAATGTGATATTAGGCCTCCAAGATTGAATAAATGCAAATCCAATGAATGAAAGGAGGCAGAACAGTGACAGTAAGGCTGGGTGGAAAGAGTAGAATGATGATGAGTGTCCTCCAGACAGGAAATGAGGTAGGCTCTCTCTCTGTTAGTTGAATTTTAGGTTAGGTAAACATTTTAAATGTTGCTTGCATCGACTGGGTTTTACAGTGCTAAAATGCCCCGACCTCTTTTCTTCTCATTCTATTCCTGGAGCTTTTGAGAACACTGCTTTCCAGATGACAACATGAATTGAATTTGCCATATAACAAATATGAGTCATTCAAAAGTCCCCAGCACATGATTCATGCCAAAGTCTGCTCATCGTCAGTACACAGCAACATCAATACAAAATTAGGATAGGAAGGAAATAGGAAGAGAAAGACAGTATGTATTCTCAGCTTATTGCAGAGCAAAGCACAAAGAGCTGTAACCAAAAACATCCTATAAACGTTCCTTTCATAGATATCAGGTCATACAATTGATTTTCACTGGTTGCTATGGGTACTATTCTTTGTTCCTAGACCCCCCTCTCCTCCTTTCCCCAAGTTATCAGGACAGATTCTGCTGCAGTTGGGATACGTTTCTCAAATTTCTGCTCTTCATGTAGACTCCCCACTGACACCACCAATGATGGGGCACAGTTCCTCCCCCTGACACCAATGATGGGCCACTATTCCTACCACAGCCACAAACAATGGGCCACTACTTCCCAGTCTGACACCAATGATGGGGTACTATTCCTTCCTTACACTAATTATGGGGCACCATTTCTCCCAATTACACCATTGATAGGGCACCAATCTTCCACATCAACACCAACAAAGGGGCGTTATTTCTCCCATTGACACCACTGATGGGGCATTATTCCTTCTCTCACTGATCACAGGCATTTTGTTTTGTAATCCCGTTGACAACCGTGCTGGGGTCATGGTTTATTCCTACTGAGTGCTGATGGGCAAAAATGTAATCATTAACTTGATGGACAAAGTCAGAGCTTTTCCAGCAGGTTGAAAAATCACTTGCAACTACTCCTATCAACACAGAAAATTGCAAGCCCTTTCTCCTTTTACCATCATTGACCATGGTGAGCAATTCCAAAATCTAGTGATTTTGGAATTCGTCCAAGAGATACCCGAGGCCCCCCTTCACACCGAATCCATTGCGCTACGATTAGTTTTTCAACAGAAGGTAATGCAAGGGCAACAAAAAATTAACTTTATGTGAATGGGACAGTTTTTTTGTTGCGATGCCACAAAAAAAAAAAAAAAAGAAAGCACACGCTACTCTTTTAGCGACACACAAACGCTGCAAAACTGCGTAATAGCACAAAGCATCGCAAGCTTTAGCTCAGATTAGAATGTGGGCAGTACAATCGCAAGGCAATGGAACCTTGCGATTTTTGTGTGAATGGGGTCTGAATATCCAGAGACGCTATAGATGATGGCGTTGTCTTTATTCAACCTTACCTACTATGTTACTATTTTAAATGTACAAGGGTCCATCCAGTTCAACCTATGTATCCAAGTATGTGTGTGTGTGATTGTGTGTCTGTATTTGACTAACACTGCCCATATTTTTGTAAATCCAGTGAAATAAGAAACTCAAGAAGTTTCTTGAATTTATCAATGCTTTGGGCCGAGACCACCACCTGTGGAAGGGAATTCCACAGTAAACAAAAAACCAAAAAAAACTATTTCTGAGATTGAACCCCCTCTCCTCCAACCTCCTGTTGTGTCCCCGCCTTCTCAATACAGTTTTCTGATTGAACAGTTTGTTCTTATATTGTGGTCCCCATTGATGATTTTGAAGACTACAGGAAGGTCTCCTTGTAATCTCTTTTCTAAGGTGAATAAGTTTAATTCCTGAAGGCAGTCCTCATAACTCAGGCCTTCTATCCTTTTAAGTTTGTAGCCCTTCCCTGAACTCTTGAAAGCGGTGAAAGCTGCACCGCATACTCAAGATGGGGCCGAACCAGTGATTTATAAAGTGAAAGTATTACTTTGTTATCCCTTCCCGCGATACTTCTTAGTGCACGCCAGTATGTGGTTTGCTCTGCTGGCTGCTGCTTGGCATTGCTTGCCATTACCAAATCTGTGATCTAATAGCATCCCCAGGTCTTTTTCCATGGTCGACTTCCCTCATGTAGTACCCCCCCATGTGCATAACATTTTTAAACGTTATATCGCTTTTGCCATCTTGTAGCCCATGCATCAATTTTGTTAAGGTCCTGTTGAAGTGCAGTTATCTCCCGTTTGGAAACTACTTCCTACACACTTTTTATTATCCGCAAAAAACGAAAATCAAACTTAGTCCAATCTCTATGTCGTGGATGAATAAGGATCGGTTCTAAGGACTGAACCCCTCACAACCTTTGCCCAATTAGAAAAAGACCCATTTATTACTACCCTCTGATCTCTGGCTTCTAATAGCTGCTCGGCCTTTTGTGGTCACAACTGTCCTGAGCTTTCAGCCACCAGTCACAAAGGTCTCTATTGTGATTCCTTTCCTATGCAGCAAATGAAAGTCACTACAGCCTCAACAGCACATGATCTTACAGCCTGACTGTTTGCTGCTGGAAAAACAGACCACAAGACAGAGCTGCACGCTGGACTTGACGACAGCTCCACCAGGTCCTCCGTTATCCCAACAGCTGAGATGTGACAGTTAGTAAAACAAGGGCAATAAATACAACATTGAGCAGCATGGAGTGAGGAAACTTTTTCAGTTAGAGGTTTCTTATTTATTTTATTTATTACAGGTATTTATATAGTGCCGACAATGTATGCAGCGCTTTGCACATTCACATCAGTCCCTGCCCTCAAGGAGCTTACAATCTAAAGTCCCTATCTCACATCTATACATAGAGGGCCAACTTAGAGAGGATCCAATTAACCTTCCAGCATGTCTTAGATTCTGCAGTTGTTATGGTAATGAAGAGGATTATGGAGTATGCAACAAGTTAACAAGTAGAGAAGCACATGTTCATTGGTAGTATCATCACAAAGTTACACTATACATAAATATATAATATACTGAAAAGAAGATTAAACTCAACTAAACCTGCTGCTAGTTACCAAGCAAGTAAGGAACGGTTGTCCATAAATCTTCACCAATGCTGAAACCTAGCTTGAGGGCCCATTCACACCAGATCTCCAGACCAGATTGTTTCCTGATCCAAAATGCATCCTAATGTATCCCTATGCTATTTCTGGCCTCTGTTCACACCAGCGCAGTCCGTTCCAGACCAGAAAAATACCATGTCTCATTTTGATGCAGGTCTCATTTTGTCTGGTACAAACGCACTGGAATGCACCCAAAAGCCCATTTTAAGCTAAGAAAAAACAGCTCCGCAATGTGTCAAAATTGTTCTAAAAATATGGCAAAAATGCAGCAAAATGCAATGCACTTAGTTCCAGATCTGGTCCGGAAAAGTCAAATGGCACCACAGCAACTCCCCCAGCTGCAGTGCACCATCACCCGAATGCGTGGCACAGCAAGGCCTGTGTTCCAGTCTGGTGCTGCCAAAAAATTTTAAAATAGTGCATGCAGCATTTTTTATGATATTTAATAAGAAAAATCATTAAATGAATTTCTAAAAAGTGGAACTATAAGTCTGTCCCATCCTCCCAGAACCTTACTATGGGAACCTTCATCAAGAAAGAGTCTTGGAAGGCATCTGTGATAGAAATTATTATGCTTCAGGGCAGCCATCAGAAATTGTGGGGCCCCTTCCACGGCTTTAGGCCGGGCCCCCACCCCACCGCCGCAGGGCTTGGTGACCCGCTGAGCGCAGGGCTTGGTGACCCGCTGGACGCAGGGCTTGGTGACCCGCTGGACGCAGGGCTTGGTGACGTGCTGGACTCACCTGAGAGTGACCCTGCAGAGCCCACCATAGATGCTGCACAGCCCATCTGAGACTGTCTATAGTGGGCTCTGAAGGGGTTCCAAGGTAGGCTGGTCAGGGCTGCATCCCCCTCCCTCCATCCTAGCTCCTCTTAACTGCACACCAGGCCTCCTCTGCCGCCGGAAGTGATGTCACAAGCAGCATCGCTGATGGGGCCCCAGCTTGTCTCGAAGCTGATGGAGGGGCAATGCTGGGGCCCTGCGCTGCTAAGGCCAGGCCTCCGCTGCAGGGGCCCGTCCGCCTCCTCGCTCTTCACCGTCGGCCGATACTCGTGTAAGGGTCCCGGGCGGGCCCCTTACATTAGTATCAGCCGTACCCCCCTGATGGCTGCCCTGCGCTTCACACAGTGACCACTGTCCTTAATAAAAACATGTTTAGCGGTGAGTGCAGCTTCAGATGAGCACTGCGGTCACAGTTTAACCCCTGGAGCTGTCTTCTTATGGCACCAAGGGTTTCTTTACACAAAAGCGGTGCGTTAAATCACACAGTTCCATGCAACACCCCTACCGGATGTAACAGTGCATGTGGTGCATTGCGTCGCCATTCATTTGAATGGAACCCCAAAACGCACCTCGCGTCCGCAATGTGCTTGACCATGCTGCAAATAGTTATGTCACCAGCACACTGGAATCAAGTGTCCAAAATCGTCTTTATTGACGCATGTACATCTCGTCACCTAGGGCTTCAATAAAGACGATTTTGGACACTGATTACAGGGTGCTGCTGACATACTTTATCTATTTGGACTTCAGCAGTGCCAACCCTCTCTTCAGCACCTATCTGCAAGGAGTATTCTGGTAGGGAGTGGAATATCTGAGACTTGACCACGCCACAACTTATGGTAACGCAATACCATACCTTGCTTTTGAAAAAACTAGTGGGCTTGCGGTACCACGTGTTGCGGCACGGTTGAGTCATTCAAATGAATGGCAATGCAATGCTCTGCGTGCATGGATAATCCGAATACTCTACAACGCACAGTACAGCAAGCAACTAGTCATCTGTACAATCCAGAGAGTATACAATCGATACTCTTCCCCCCTGATGAAAACAAAGCCTTTGGTGCTGATACTCCTCTCGATCTTTACTTTGAGATCAAACGTCTACGCAAAAAGAAAGCTGTGTATTTCCTGGCATCGTCTTTAACCCCGAATGTTACAAAAATAGGATTGCGTTTCTTGACGTTTTAATTACGGTGACTTGGAGTGCTGGTGACATCCATATCCAACCATTGCATGAAAGATCGCGTTAATTGCATGGAACCCTGCGATTCACGCACCCCATTGGTGTGAACAAGCCCCTAGTGCTGTTTTGCATAGAATGGGTCCGAAAAATCATGAGCCTATTGCAGAAAGAAAAAGGCTTTATTTGTTTTTTGTTAGAAAAATTACATTTACAGAAGTATTGTAATTCAACAAATAGTAGAAGTTCGGCTTTAAATGGGATCAGTGTAAATACCCGACACCTGACCTAGGTGACCTGTGGTGCTTAACTGCAGTACATATAGGGCAGGTCACCAGGCCTGTGCTGTCTGGCAGAGCTGTGTAAATCTCGAGACTGTATGGATAAAAATTGCCCGACTCTCCTCTTTTATTTAGACATTAGACAACTAATTTCATTCAATTTGAAAAGCTGTTCTTACCTGTGATAAAATTCAGCTCTTCCTCACTGGTTATGCTGAGTAAATCAGCCCCCTGGCTTTTACAAGACATATAAGCCTCCTTCCACTTGAGGCTTGACCGGTCATTGAACTGGTAGCAATGCTGCAGTGAGGAGTTTTGCATCCAAGTGCGACTACAATCGCTCACTTAAAAACATAAAAAGAGAATAAAATGGTAATCAACATTTCTAAAATGATAAAGCATCAGAATCCATGCTAAGTAAGGCTTGGTATAGTGATACACAAACAATCCAAGTAAATCATGACAACTGGAAGGCATGTGGACCACTCTTTGGGCAATTCCAAATGCATAATTTGTCCAAGACTTTCTAATACGCAGGAAAAAATTCTCGGTACCCTTTCACTGAATGACTTGCACATAAATATGAAAAGGAAAGAGACCACCGGCACGCCCAACTAAATTCCCTCAGACCGCCGGCACGCCCAACTAAAGGCCCTCAGACCGCCGGCACGCCCAACTAAAGGGCGACAGGCTGCTCTCAGTCACATAGTTTTACACAACAAGTTAACTGCAGTGGCAAGCATAAATCAAGTAGATGTGTTTGTTCAGGTGGATCTGAAAGTCCAATCTGTTTTGTACCTTCAAAATCAACTGGCAGTGTAAGTGGGAATTTGCGCCTGGTAATCCCTTCAACAATGGGCTGATCTTACAGGTGATTTGGAAATCTGCCAACAGCTAACCATATACATCAGATGTTGGTTGGTGCATGTGTTTATTGGTTATCGTAGTCACAAACTCTGCAGGTCAGGTCGAGCTTGGGTTTAAAGATAGAGGGGAAGTTATCAAAACTGGAGCAGAAAAAAAAAATCTGGGAGGTGTGTGTGTGTGTGTGGTTATTGTTTCACCCAATGGAAAGCTAGGTACTAGAAGGAGATGGTTGTTTAGCCTTCAGAAATCTGGAGCAGCTGTGCATGACAACCAATCACCTTCTATATTCAGTTTGTTCAGTTAGGATTTGAAAATGAAGAGAGAAGCTGATTGGTTGCCATGGCCAGCTGCTCCAGATTTTGATAAATCCCCCCCCATGTCTCTATGATACAGCTTTTCAGGAAAAGCTTCCTAGACAAATTCTCTCTATACAATAACTCACCTGGCTTCAAACAGTTTCCCCATTTCCCATCAGTGTCAAAGTTTCCAGAGCTGGAGCACCACTCGCGATCTTCTGTGGTGTTATAGGCGCAGTCATGGTACCAAGTCCCATTTAATAAAAATGGAAATTCGCAGGGCTTTCCATAGGAGTTTCCCCCGGTAGTGTACACAACTGAAAGAGGAGGAATAAAAAGTAGAACCACATTTAGCATGCAAGAATTAAGGGGATTTCATTCATTTCCTGGAAGGAGCACAGTTAGTAGTTTATTGAAACGGTATACACCCTGAAAAACTGTAATGGAGAGATGCCAATAAACATAGAAAAGCAGACATCAGGTACTATATCTCAAAATTGATATTTCACATAAATGTACACCGTCCTCAAATTAGGAAAATATATTTCCATTTCATATTTAAAACACCAATATAAATAAAGCCAATAGAGAAGGATAAAATAGGGACATGTTTAAACCCGTTAGGTATTTTTCTGTGTGTCTGTGGAGAGTTCCTTTCATCCCTGTCCTGGGGGCACAACAGGAAATGGAGGAAATCTCTCCAAACTGAGGGACAGCCATGATGCCAAACACACGCAAGGCACTTGGTAGCCACAGACCATGTCATCTCTACCAGAGTTGTAAATGCCATGAAGAAGCTGAAAGAGTTGTTGTTTTTTTTATTAATGACATTTTATTTTTCAAAAAAATATACTTATATTTAGCAATGCTTACATGTTCCATTGATTCATAGACAGCGCGATTTTTAAAAATAGGTCCGCTTTAATTAGGAAGCGGAGTGGACAATGTAGAGTATATGGTTAGAATAGTTGCACCTTCCTGAATTCAACACTTGACTCTAGTATTCAAATAGAAACACTTGTTTCTTGACTTCTTCTGAAGAGCTTGTTATCCAGATTCAAAGGTAACCCTAAAAAGAATCTCTGCAGGACACGTCAGTGTTTATTCCAAACTGTCCCCCTAAGCTCAATATTTTTGAGCAGCAGAAGCTGCAGTCAGGCTATAATATATCAGGTTAAAAGGAGAACTATGAGGTGAGTGCTTTTCACTCACCTCATAGTTCTAGCCGACCTGTGACAATGAGACTGTCACAGTTCGGCTCAGTAGATCGGGAGGTGAGCGAACACATGCCGTTGTTTCACTCACTGCTCGATCCTGTCACGGCTCTCTGCCGTGACAGGGGAGGGGGATGGATTCCCCCCCTCCCCGCTCCGATCCACCAGCGCTCTCCTTTAATAAATGTCGCCTTTTGATTCTTTCATTTCACTTCACTAAATCAAAGATAAAATACTGTGATCACAACACCTCTCTGCAAAGCGGAAACACATGGACTCAATTAAAGGTCAATTAAATCTGTCTGTTGGAGGAGTCATTTGTAACTTATTAGGATTACATATTATTTCAATAAGCAAACAAAGCCTACCAAAAACAGGAAGGCGCTAACGTGGTTATTAACTTCCTGTGTTGAATAAACGAATGTCTGTACAGATGCAAAACAATATTCCTCTGGCAGATTATAAAAACACCACAAATCAGCTAAAGCTTCAGATAATATATCTTTTGCATCTGGCACTGTCAAGCCATGTACGGGTACTTCAAATAAAACAGGTTACAAAATGAAAGAAGCTGCACCAAAAATATGCCCATGTGTGGAGCACAGACCAACTTCAACCAAACCTAATGTGTTAATTCTGGGTAGGCAACAGAGGGTTAAAATCAAAGCTGGACAAATCCCAGGAACCAGGTAGCCAATACTCTTTAAAAAATTACAACTGGCATCCAACCTTTGAGGTTCTCTCTAGTTCTTGTCATCAAAGAAGCTGGCGCCTTAAAAAAAATTATCCTGCTGTCTCCTGGACTGGACAAACTGGCTTCTGAATTCCATATGGACCTGTCCACTCCTGGGTTAAATTACCTTATAGTTTGCTTTATTTTTTAGAGACTTCAGTAGGAAGCTCACCCACACAAGTCTGTCTCCAGGCCCTTCAAGAGTGCATCCACACAGTTTGACACCAGTGTCATGTGCTGGATTCAGTGTGTGGCTAAATGTAGGAACTCCGATTGGAATATCCCACCAGCAGAGTCCCTGACAGATATAAGAAGGCAACACGTGATGGAATCTGTAAGCTACCAGGAAAAAAAAAACCCAGGAGGGAGCCTTCGAAGAACAGTTTTCCAGATCAATAGCTTTAGTTAAGATTAATATAAAAAACAGATCAGTTATGCAGTCCCAACTTGTCATGTACTAGAAAAACTGGTTTGCAGAGATAATTCCTGCTCTAGCTCCCATTTGAAAAAAGGAAAAAAAAGTGTATCATAAAAGTCACAAGGTGCACAAATTCCTGCAGTCTGATAGCATCCCCTGTGCACGCTGGCTGCATTCACACCCAACTTGGGAGCTTACAGGCAAATTTACTTGCAAGTTTTTCTGTGTGCTTCCAGATGTATTGAGGCTCGAGAGTTATTGTTTTACTCAATGGAAAGCTAGGTAGAAAAATAATGCAACACTCTGTATACATTTGCACTGTATTTCTAATTTGGAAAGCAAACAAAATGAAACAGACAGGATTATTCACAAAAAGGGGTGAAGAGTTTGGAGAGGTCAGGAGAAGTGAACAATCTAGGACAACATAGCTGAGCTGGAAAGTGAGCTGAATTGGTGAATTTTTCCAAATCGACTATGTTGTCCTAGATTGTTCACTTCTCCTGCCTTCTCCAAACTCTTACCCCTTTTGTGAATAACCCTGTAAATTGTTCAGGAATCCAGGTCCATATCCCCTCAATTGGATCATTCAACTTCCAGCAACCATGTAATCAGAAATCCTAGAATGTACCCGCCCCATCCCCCGTCCGTTCCACCAGTCAGCGCTGGAGGATCGGGGAGGGGAATCCCTGCACGGAGCCATGACTAACAGTCACGGCTCTCTGCAGGGAGATGATCGAGAAGTGAGCAATATGTGAGCTCACTTCCAGATCTATTGAGCCGATGTGTGATAATTTCATTGTCACATGTCGGCTCGAACTTCACTCACCTCATAGTTCTCCTTTAAGTTTTCTATTAAGAGTTGAGCTTGTCCCCACCCACTACTACTTCCAAAAACCCACTATTGGTCCAAATGCGATGAGCAGCCTCACTGACCAAGACAAAGGCTCAGGAGGCAGGACAGGGCAAGGGCAAGCTCAAAGGTGTACATGTAGCCCAAAAGGTAGCTAGAATGATGAAAAGGAAATAGTTTGCCCATCCACAAACAAGTTGCCTGAGTGCAAAGGTACTTTGGTGCTTTCTACAGCAAGGGAAAAGTGTGAGGCCCCTTTCAAAAAACATAAGTAAAAAAATAAATACATACCATGGTACGGAGCCTCACAGATGTTCTTCGATGTGCCATTCACCTTCCATTCATCAGGGGACTGTAAGACTGCAGCCACTGTTCCATTCTTTACACCAAGTCCATATCTGGAAGCCCCATGCACGTGTCCACCACTACATCGCCACCACAGCATAAGTTTCGAGTCACAAGGGACAAGTTTTAAAGGTTCTTGGGATTTAGAAAGGTCTAGTCCAAGGCACTTTTTAGACTCAACACTGTAGAGTCGATGACTGGAGCCCCATTGCCACAGTCCTCTGTTACTAGTGTCTGAACAGCTGTCCAGCTTAATCTGGTCATTGTCTACTTGAAGGCACTTGCTCGATTGCACATGTAGAATGAGAAATGAATGTTCTGTGGGGAAGAAAAAAGGAAAATGTAAGAGATAAATTCATATTAAAACTGTTCAATACATTACAGATAACTACTGATTGGTTGCCTTGGCTTTACTATGAATAATGGCTGGCAAATGAATGCCATCTGCCAGACATGTTTCCACCAAGATCTTGTGTCTACTAAAAGCTAAAAAGGGTAGACCAAACCAACAACAACATAGACACCCCATTGTACGATTTCTAAAGGCACTGCCACTTTCACATTTTGAATGGCACCCCCAAAGCACTAAACTAAAGCAACCCAGCTCTGACGTGTGTGTTCCAGGGCTCTACAGAGCACGATAGAGCATTACTGTACATTGTGTTGCGCTGCGTTGGGGAAAAATGCTGCATGTTGATTTTTGGTCTGTTCTTGTGCATCGGCAACCCATTCAAAATGAATAGCCTGTCCTAACACAACACGCATTAACACAATACACAGGAACGGAGAAGCGTAAATGTGGCCTTATCACCACTTTTTCCCCCATTTTCTAAAGCAAAGCATACATTTTTGGGTATCAAAAGCCTTTTATTAATTACCAACAGTAGAAAGCCAACTTGCGGCAAGCAGTACTCGACATATATACTGACAATTGTTTGAAAGAGCAAGATATAAAATAAAGGAGACAAAAAAGGTGTAGACAGTAACTGGGAAAAAAACATGTAAACGGGCACGGGGAAGAGGGGAAATGCCCTTCTGGAAATTATTCCATCTCCCCGAACACCGCATTTATTTGATACTTTTATGTAAAAAAAGCTCAAATTCTTTTAAAGAAGAATTCCAGAAAAACTATTTTAACTCTAGCAGTTGGGCTGCCCCCGCACTGCAAGGGTTAAGTGCTCGTTTGTGTCTATGTTAGAAAACAACAAAAGTTATACTCCCCCAAAGCTCCAAGTCACAGCGCTCCCTCCAGCCGCTCTCCTCCTTTCACTGCAGCACTGTAATCTTCCTCAGCGTAGTCAGACCTTAGAACGCTGCAGAGGAGGGAGAGAGACTATGGAAGGAGCGGTCTGAGAAAAAGCCAGCTCGGAGCTTCGGGTAAGTATAACTAGACAAAAAACGAGCACTTAACCCTAGCAGTGTGGGGGTAGTCTTACTGCAAGGGTTGATTGAAGAAAATTCTTGGAGTTCTTCTTTAATACTTGGTAGAACTTTCAGTTTTGTTTGCGGTGATAGTTTTTGCTGTTGTTACAGATCCTAATATCAGCTTCTGTACAGTTCATGTACTGTTTGTTCTATTCATAGTACAATAGAGTCTGTGTTGCAGTTCTGCAGTGTCTATGTGTACCATCCCATTCATTTATTGTGTGCTAATCTGCACACGCAGTTAGGGCCCATTTAAACCAGCATGTGTACGCTGTGTATAAGACGCACCTGCTGGTGTGCATTGTGTAGGAGTGGTGCAATGTGATGCAACGTTTATACCTTTCTTTTTTGTTGTATACATTGAAGTTAATGACCAGGTGACAGCAGCCGCATATAATCGTATATGCTACGATTACATGCAGTTTGGAATAGATGACTGTCGCTGAATGCAGGATAGATGAGTACAGTGACAGTTATCGATTCAAAACCTCATGCAATTATATTAGATGCAATTGCATACAGATGCAGCCGCCGTCACCCTGTCATTTACTTCAAAGGGCACAGTGGCTGCAACTAAACGGAAAACGGATTCCTGCAACAGGAATCCCACATTGCCCCATTCATGTGAATGGCGCCGAAAGGAAACCTATGGGGTCTAGGGCTTCAACCAACTAAGCAATAAGAACAGTTGTCAACTATTCTCATTATCGATTAGTTGGTTGGATCTCCTAGCTCTCTCCTCCACGCTGGGGAGGAGGGCATAGCAAGCAGTGGGTGGGTGCAATAGCCAGCCTGCTATTGCAATTTGAAATGGCCAATAGCAGGCTGGCTATTGCACCAGCCCACTAACTACTGTATTTACATTCAGCTGGTGACTGCAGAATCTTACCACTGGCAGCTGTCATTCCCTGGCTGAAGCTATTCAAGCGTCATGTGCTTACAATACAAAGTATGATTAAAAAGAAAAAAAAAGTGGGAAGAGTCATTTTTGGTGTGATCGCCCCGCACTGGAATGCATGGTACCGCAATGCCATGCCTTCCAGTGCAATGTGATTGCAAAAACTCCCTGCATTTGTGTATTTTATTTTGAATTAAGGGTGGTATTCATTTAAATTTGTTTATCCGATTAAATTGAAAAAATCAAAAAAAAAAAAAAAATCGGCCAACTAATCGATTGTGAAAATAATCATTAGTTGCAGCCCTAATGGGGTGAAAGCCAATTGTGAATCACTCGTTAATGTGCATCTCCAAGTGCCTACCAGCTATCAGCGCTTTACTGTGCTGGCAGATCTCATTTTCAGTTATAAGGCTCAGGTGATACATTGTATGTTAATACACTTTTTAAAGCAACTGACCCTCTGCCTGTCTTCTAATTGGACATTGCAAGCTATTCTAAACAACAGAGCCAACTATGTAATACCATGTATAAAACCTAAACAGTAAATATTTAGTTTTATTATTTTTGGACATGCTGTGTGAATAGAAACAAACATATAGTTGGGGGGATGCCCAAATTTGGATGCAAAAGGTGGAAATTCACTTTAACTGTTCCCTATTCTATCCAAAACTGAAGAAAATAGACGTTGGCTGCAGCTAGGCTTTAACCTTTGTCTGTGTGATCTACAAGACTACAATGAAGCATAAGCACTGGATGATCTGCATTCTAATTTACAATGTTGAAGAACCACCACACTCAGCCAAGATGTGCATTTTACAAGAAAATTGGCAGCAAGTACATATTACTTCCCAGTTGAGAAATGTGCTGGTTAGTTTCTCCATAAATAATACATGTCATGTTATGATATTTACTGTAACCGGTGAAGTGTCAAAGCAGCTACTGGAGCCAGAAACAAAGACATAATATTGGCCCCACCATGTTCTAAAATTTAACTGTGTAGCTGGTAACAAAAAACTTCTGATAGGGGATTTTGCAGCACAATCCAAAGGACTTCTCAAAATGCTGCTTGCTCTATTTTTTTGCATTTGCAGTGGAACGGAACGAAAGTTTTGCCACGCGTCCGATCGCACTGCTGGCGGGAGGACGTGGACGCGGTGCTATTGAATTCAATGCACCGCCACACCCCCTCCCACCCAGAACGCAGGGGGAAGTTTTGTGAGGGATTGCGGTGCGTTCCAGCAGCTACCGCTCTGGAACGCACCGCTTTCGGTGTGAACAAGCCCTTATAAACAAGCAGCTGTGACCAGAACAGAACACTTCCAACTGCTTTTCTTGCAACAGGAGAGCAGCCAATATTAAAGTCTTAATGTGAACCTGTGGCCAGACTATAAATACTGATGCATTTCCATCTTTTTAGGAAACCGTAAATGAGTAAAACAAGTCCCTTGCTGACCCCTGTAGCTGCAGGTACTGTGGAGCAATTCATCCTCAACATTCACAGAGAAAGCGCTAAAGTCATACAAGCTATTATCTAGGCAACTCAGGTCACCCTACCCCCTTGCCCTTCAGCTACGTGTCTACATTGGAAATTAAAGTTGAAGTGGGGGGGCCTTCTGGATGTGTTGGCCCTAACGTGCTAGTTTGCACAGCGTGTTGGCACATTATGGCCGACTTACCTTATCATTGATTCCCTCCAGCGCTGTGCTGTCCACTCTCCCGAGCAGCCGGCGCTTCAATCTTCACCTGGTCTTCCTCTAGGTTCGCCATCTTGATTGGCTGCGTCTGTATGCGCATTGGGAGTTACTTTGTTTTGGCACAGGACCTCAGTCTGTGCACTGAGCGTCTTTTTTTTTTGGCAGAAGAGACTTACAGTCCTTTCTGTCATAAAACAACTGCATGTCAGCAATTATTAATAGAAACCCTCACTTCCACTTTAAGAGGCCTGAGTCACTGCTGGGAGAGGGAAGCGGGGAGAGTTAAGCTGCTGAGACACTTGCAAAAAAAAAAAATTATGTTCTGTCTCTGCGTTTGCATTGATCTTTTTATCTGAATGAAAACATAGATGAGTACGTGCCAATCTCTGTCCTTTTGCATGTGATCGAGGCCTTCACATTTGAAAAGGTCTGTACCCCTGCTGATCCTGTTATCTTACTACAAGTCTACCAGGCAGAGTCTGCTTGAAGTCAGAAGCGCCCATAGTCTCTATGGACATGAAAGACTTAAGCACCTTAATGGCAGCGAGAGAGAATACACAATCGAATACCATCTTGCAAGAAGGAAGGAAGTACTTTTTTTTACTGAACACAATTATGTGATACGGAAATGCTGACACTAGGGACTGTTTACACCTGAGGTTGCGCTATTGACTAATATAGCGGGAGCAATTACGGAAGTTAAGAGGCTTATTTCGATTTTTTTATTTTTTATTTGCTGCAAGAACTGTAATAGCTAGATATTGGAGGTCTCAAGATACCCCGCAAATTAAAAATTGGGTCAAAGAAATTAATTTTTTAAGAAGGGTTAAAGAGTTAGTAGTGTGATCCCAGGACAGGTACCCACAATTTATGGTGACATGGAAACCATGGATAGAGTCTGACACCACTACCATGTGCTTACCAGGAGGCTCCTTTGCAGGCCATTGGAGGAGGGGAGAGGAATGAGGGAAGGAGGAGATGAGACTGACTTTTTTTTTTCTTCTTTCCAATTTGTTTTGTTTGTTTTTTGTGGGGTGGTTTAGGGATGGGAGGGATTTCGGGTTGTCGTTTTCCTAGTTTTTTTTTTTTTTTTTTTACTTGAGACTCCCAGGGGGGATGGATGGTTTTAATAGCAATGGGAAGGGAAATTTATGGTGGCTGTTTTGGGAGAAGTTATGAATATCTTTCTCTTCTGTTTTTGATTGGATTTCTCACTGGGAGAGTCTTTTAACAGGATGTTTACATGTTTATATGTTTGTATTGTTATATATAGAAACAATAAAGAAAATGTTATACAAAAAGGAAATGCTGACATGCCGTTTATTGTCTTTTATGAGTTGTACATTTTAAATGATAGCGAAGAAAAAAAAATCACCTGTCTAGTATATAAACTGTATAGTATCTGTGAAATGTGAACTCGGCAAGAGAACTCTAGAAACGTAGACTCCTTTCCCTTCCTCCCGCCAAGTCTCCATTTTCTAACCTGGCCCCTGGCACCATGTTGATAGCTTTTTAAAACTTACCCATGTGCAGTGCTTTCAGAGCCAAGGTCTGTGCCAGTTCAGTAACAGAGCAGCAAGTACAAAGTAAATATGAGGTGTTCAACTTGGATGCCAAAAGAATTCTACAGCCCTATTCACCGTTGTGCGACGAGGCAACGTGCGTGTTACCACAAAACACCTGCTCGATGTGTGATGCTTTGCTGTACCCGTCATTGTCAATGCCCCCCAATGCACAAAACACTGGAATGCAAAGCACAATAGCACACCACAAGGAACATGCATGCATTGCTAAAAGAAAAAAAGGTCATGCATGTTATTTGATCCATTGAGGTGCGTTGGTAGCCCATTCATTATGAAGGAGGGCTCCTTTGTCCTGAATGGGCAAAGTGAAAGTGTCTCTTAACATAAGGAGCCATCAAACAAACCAGAAAAACATGTTTGCTTAGTAAAGGATCAGATAATTTAACATGGTGTGTTTGTGGGTGGGGGAAGATCAGAAGCACTCATTAAGGACTCATTCACCCTTGTACATTGTGGCAACATGCAACAGTGAAACATGCACATTACAGCAACGCTTTTCAACGTACCTGCACTAGGGCACCTCAATGCACCGTACAGTAGAGTGCAATGCACCACAACACAAAGACTGCTGTGTTGCAAACAAAATAAATGTTTTTTATTGCGGTGCTTTGCAAGTCCATTCATTATGTCGGGGCTGCCTTAATGCAACACACATTAACGCATTTGAATTAATGTACGGCGACAGATTGCTAAAGTGTGAATGGGTCCTAACCCAAATGGATAGTTTCCAACTTGTTGTTCTGTACCCCCCTTTAAAAGGGTATCCCTGGGAATTTTTTTTTTTGGGGGATAGAGTGAGGAAGGGTTAGACTCAAATTTTCACTGCCTTCTGTGTCCTCATTGGAAAGATTCACCCGTCTATCATCACTGGTGACCACTGTCTCCGATAAAGAAAGGGAGGGGAAATCCATAATTTTAGAGTTTACCCAGAACAAGAGGTGAGGGGAAATTTTCCCATGGGGACACCTGATCCAGGGACAACTAAGAGGGGAATTCCCAACACTTTGAGGGCATGTTTACACCATCTACAGACCAGATGCTTTTTTCAAACACAGCTGCACGCGTTTTATCGCATTTTTTTTTAGGCGTTTTTAAAAGAAAAGTATGCAGATTATTTCTCTGAGGTCATTTTCTGCTTCCTCTCAAGCTTTCACGTGTCTGTGACCTTCAAAAGGAGTTGAGCAAACATGGAGCCATGGAATGTGGGCATTGTCTTAGCACGGTCTCTGTTATTCTTGTATTGTGGGTTTGTAGGATCATAAAGCTCAGGACACTCCTGCACATAGGTGACAAAACGGGTCAGTGTTTGTCCACCATGTTGGATAGAACACAGAGGACAATGTCAAGGTCAGCAATGTATAGCTGAAAACGCCCCTTTTTCATAAGGAAGTGTCCACTGTCCACCTAGCCTAGCTGCCTGTTGCATCTCTGGGACAGGACATGAAAGCATCACGGCATGAGCTTCTGCTTTTACCACCCCTCAACTGCCTGCGTCAACAAAGCCTTAGTATGCCGACAGTCAACGTGAGAGCTACAAAACTAGAATCTTCAAAAGGAGCGTTTAGAAGTGGCAGCCTTTATATTTCTCCTGACGCACCGATTCCTGGGACAGAATACAACATGCACCAGATATACAGATACTAAAACAAACCTACCAACTGAAAGAGGAAAAACTGCACAGCTAGGACAACTGTTCGTCTGAGATATGATTTTGAGGAAGGAAGTCATTGTCAGCTTAATTCTCAAGGTCAATATACTAGAGTGTATTATCTGATAATTACAGCTACAAATATTTTCCTGTGAGAGACAGAAACTGAAAAGCTATTATGTGTATGATTCCAGGTTGAGCATGTGGCCCTTGTCTGGCACAAAAAGAAATAAATTACAGGTGGCCAAAAAACAAAAATATACTTTTATTGACCCAATCCCGAATTGATTTGTAAAGGGATCGTAAAGGAAGTCATCCTGTAGTCCAATGTGGCAAGCTCCCTCCGCCTCCTGCAGCATGTACCCATTCTCTACAGTCAGGGTAGGCTCACACCTAGGCCATTAAACGCACGGATTGCGTCGCGTGATATCGCGCAAAACACAGATTCACATTGACTTCAATGGAGTCTCTTCACACCTTTGCGGTTTGTCGCACGGACAAAATCCCGTGGCGCGAAAAGGTGCAGGAGCAATTTTCGGGTGGTTGTCGTACGGTTTGGGTCCCATAGACATCTCTATGCATTGATAACCGCATGGTTTTCAATGAACAGTCACGCAATCGATAACCCGAAACCAGCTCGGCACCTGAAATCACCTAGGTGTGAATCTAGCCTAACAACTCTTGCAGCAAATCCTCCATCTTCTGCAGCATTACATTTGCTGAAAACAATGTGTAGCACTTTTGTGATCTGTCTACTTGTGTGCATACATTTCACCTTGAGCTATGGAGTTCCTTAAATAAGCTGTACATCAAAGAAGTAAAGGAGAGGTCTAGAAAATGAGCAAAGGATCACTTGATGACTTAAAAGGAGAATGCAAAATTATGACTAACCAATATTTCATAAATGACCAATAATAAATCATCATACTGAAGAAATAATGTACAAAATGATCACCCATCCCCATTTAAATAAATGCAATAATAAATCCAAATATGCACTTATTGAAAAAGGACCATATGTTCCCTTAAAGAAGACCTCCAGGAAAACGTTCTATTAACCCTTGCAGTGGAGCTACCCTCGCACTGCAGGGGTTAAGGGCTCATTTGTGTCTAGGGACAAAAATAACAAAAGATATACTCACTCAAAGCTCCGAGCCGGCCAGCTGTCACAGCGCTCCCTCCAGCCTCTCCTCCACAGCACATAGAAATGTTCAGCATCCTCACGGCCATCACGGGACCTTAGGGGGGAAGAGACATTCTAGGGACTGGTCTAAGAAGAAGCCGGCTCTGAGCTTCGGGCGATTATAAATTATTATTTTTTTTTAACCTAGACACAAATGAGCAGTTAACCCTTGCAGTGCAGGGGTAGCCCCATTGCTAGGGTTAGAGCAAAAACATTTCATAGAGTTCTTCTTTAAAGATGTCCAGGCAGATATAAAAAGACACATTAATGCAGATCTGTATTTATTAATACATCAATAAATGTATTTTGTAAATGCAAGCAGCTTAAGTACCTGAATTTCCCTTGGTTTTATCCTATACAGTAGAACTCAGACTAGAAGAGAGGGAGAAGCTGCACAAGGAGACAGTCAATGGTGCTGCAGTGCTCATGGGCTAAAAAGGAACATGCTTATAGGAGGAGAGCAGACTGATAAAAGGGATGAGCTTATCAATCTGCTTCGCCTCCTGTTACTAACCAATCACAGGCTGGGGGAGGGACAAGACCTGAGAAAGGTGTTACTGACCTGTAGCAGGGAAAAGTCAGGTCTCCTTTCCTGCCAGGCAGCACTGTTATGCAGGGTGTTGTAAATCTCAGGACTGATGTATAAAAAATGGTGCTGGTCCTATTTCTATGGGTAGAGGCCCACTTTTTGCTGGAAAAAGATGACACACTGCAGTATGATGTGAGACCCATCTTATATGCACATGGTTATAATAAAGGTCAACAACTCCCAAGTAGTGATGCAATGAGAAGGATGACAGAGCAGAAACATGAACCTTCATAAACAAGTCTGTAATGGCAGCTCTCCTTTTTCTGTGTTTATTGCACAATAAAACTGATGATGGAAAACACATGACCTACCATATAACACATGACCCATCATACAGAAGGATTAGGACTCCTTACTTTTTCTAGTAATATGGAGTGTTTATGCGTCACCGCTTTCTACAAATTTTACAAAAATCTTTAGGCAAACAAGCGGTTCCTCATTTCAGAGTGCACAATAACGTGACAACAACAAATAATTTGTGAGCAACTCCTGCAAGCGCCAAATCACAAATTGTGTACCAACTTATTGGCAACAGTAACGTTTATGAATGTTTTTCTAAGGTGCTGCCGCAATGGAGGCAATAAGTAATATGGCAAACGGAACTCCAGGCAAACCGCCAAATACACATATAAACCTCACTATAGAGCATGATCAAGCAGACAACTCCCACATTTCCCAGGTCAGTGCTACTGCTGCCCATGTCACTTTTCTACAACCTGCTCACTGAGCTTTGAATCAACATCCTCAACTCAGGGCGTTGTGTACGGGCATTTGTGTCTCAACTGCCACCTTCCTCCTGTGAAAGTCAGGCAAAAGGCATGAATCCTAAGGCTCAGTTAACACCTGGGCATTTTGCCACTCAGAGCTAAGTGCGGCTAAACGATCAAGACAGGGAATCCCATTCATTTCTACGGCCCCTGTTCACATCTGAGCCTTTTGCCACACAAAGTTTCCCACTGAAGTCTATGGGACCAAAAAGCTCTAATCTGGCAAAAAGTACCTTGTGTAGGTTTTATAGTGACAAGCATTTTTCTGCTTGCTACAAAACACGAAGGGCGTGTTCACGCCGAATGCGGTGCGTTCCAGGGGGGACGCCAGGTAGGAGCAATTATGACAGAAGAGACATACAAAGCATCTTCTGTCAAAAAAACCCAACTGGTTACAGCTCTTTTTTTTGGATGACTTTTTGGGGGCACTGGCTGCTCCCTGGATAAAAACAAAAAGGTACAGGCAGGAGATCTGAATCCAGGCGAGTTGATGATAAAAGCACTACAAGTCCCATCACTGCTGGCCATTCTGTGCAGCACGAGTGAGATTAAAAGTGACAGTCCGTCTGACAAGCCTTTTCATGTTGTTCTTTTGTTGGACAGTCACAATAGTGTTGCCACCTTTTTAGTCAATGAAAAGCAGAATGAGGAACGCACCATGGTGGAAAAGTGGGCATGGATCAATACAGCAAGATTATAGCAACATTATGAAACACTTTTCTGAAAAGACTGGGAGCTAAGCTTCCTTTTATTCTCCCATTTACAATGAAATAAAAAACTACAGTTCTAGTACAAACACATGGCAAAGTTATTTCCAAAATGTAAAAACTATTATTTTAAAAAGGAGAACTATGGGGTAAGTGTATTTCCCCAAAGTTCTCCTCAAGGTCACAGGAGGACATAAACTAGCGTCCTCCTGTGACCCAAAGCTCAGTATACTGCGAGCTACAGCTCGCGGTATACTGAGACCGCCACAGTCGGGACGGCTCCCGACATTACTGTCGAGATCAACCCAGCTGCATGATTGACAGCTGTCTCTGCCTATCTAGAGGCAGAGCCAGCTGTACCCGCCCCCTCCCCTGTCCGTTCCGCCAGTCAGCGCTGGAGGATCGGAGGGGGGGGCGGGGGGGGGAATCCCTGCAGGGAGCCGTGACAGTCACGGCTCTCTGCAGGGACAGGATTGAGAAGTGAGCGAGCGACTGTATGCGTTCGCTCACTTCCCGATCTATTGAGCCGACGTGTGACAATTTCATTGTCACACGTCGGCTCGAACTATGAGGATGAGTGATTTTCACTTACCTCATAGTTCTCCTTTAAATTTTGTGTATTTTCTCAAGGCAAGAACACAAAAAAATGTCCGTCTGACAAGCCTTTTCATGTTGTTCTTTTGTTGGACAGTCACAATAGTGTTGCCACCTTTTTAGTCAATGAAAAGCAGAATGAGGAACGCACCATGGTGGAAAAGTGGGCATGGATCAATACAGCAAGATTATAGCAACATTATGAAACACTTTTCTGAAAAGACTGGGAGCTAAGCTTCCTTTTATTCTCCCATTTACAATGAAATAAAAAACTACAGTTCTAGTACAAACACATGGCAAAGTTATTTCCAAAATGTAAAAACTATTATTTTAAAAAGGAGAACTATGGGGTAAGTGTATTTCCCCAAAGTTCTCCTCAAGGTCACAGGAGGACATAAACTAGCGTCCTCCTGTGACCCAAAGCTCAGTATACTGCGAGCTACAGCTCGCGGTATACTGAGACCGCCACAGTCGGGACGGCTCCCGACATTACTGTCGAGATCAACCCAGCTGCATGATTGACAGCTGTCTCTGCCTATCTAGAGGCAGAGCCAGCTGTACCCGCCTTTGTGTATTTTCTCAAGGCAAGAACACAAAAAAAAGGGGTACAAAAGCAACAAAGTTTACATAAACAGAAAATAAATAGGGGACAGTTAGGGTCATTAAACATGAAGGGGTTGAATAAAAACGTTTTCGTCGCAGATTTGAAGGAACTGACATGTGCAAATAAACTTTTGTTTCCACAAAAACAAGTAAATTATAACATTGTCACCAGGTATTTATGCCTCAAGATTGTAACCAGTGAGTGCAATCTAGAGTGCCCAAACCGGACATTCTGCATAGCAATTTTATAACCAGAGTTTTCATAAACTGGAGGGATGACAACCCTAAATCACAACACTCTCGTAATTCAGTGTAATCCTTACCCTCATGTTAGAGGGTTTTTTTTCAATGGCTCCTAAAGCCCTCGTTCACACCTGAACGTTTTGTAGCGCGTTCTACAAAACGCTCAAAAATATAAATCCCATTGTATTCAATGGTCTTGTTCCCACCTTGGCGTATTTCCGCCTGTCCCTAACGCGCTACAAAACGGCCCACGCCTGAAAAGGTACATGTACTACTTTGGGCCGTTTTGTTGCGCGTTTCCATTGGGATACAGCCAAGTAGCCTTCGGAAACGCGCGTTTGTCGTGCGACTTTTTTTACCACGAATCGCGGTTTAAAAAAAACGCGCGACAGACGCGCATATGCAATACGCCTAGGTGTGAACGAGACCTCACAGTACAACATATGCATTTGCCGTTTTTCATGCAGGAGAAATCAGAACAAGGTGTCTATATGTTAGTGCCCTGCAGAAGACAGACAAGATATCCACAAGATAAAACATTCAGTGATTCTCAAGGTGTCCCAAAGAAAAACGCCACCCAGGCTCCTGATACAATTGTTTCCTTTAGATCCTTAGTTCTCAACTGGTGGGTCGTAAACCAAAAATGGGTTGCGACCCTGTTTTCATTGCGTCACCCCATGCCTTCCACTGCACGAGGCGAGAGGCTGCTCTGTCTCCCCCAGCGCAGCACTGTCAGTTCTCGTGCCAAGCAGCCATTCAAAATATGCTGCCTGGCACCAAGTGTCAGCTTAAGGTGGGGTGGGATGGGACTATGGCCGCGAGGGAGCTCCATCCATATGTGCATTGCCTACAGCTCCCTCACGTGACCTGTACAGGTGCCTGGACTGATGTCAAATTCTGGCTCCCGCCACCTCTACAGGGCGTGCAAGGGAGCTGGACAAGCAATGCATATAAGGATGGAGCTCCATCACAGCACAAAAGCCCACACTGGACCCCAGGCTGAGGATCCACTACAGTTCTTGTATCAAAACGGCCCACGCCTGAAAAGGTACATGTACTACTTTGGGCCGTTTTGTTGCGCGTTTCCATTGGGATACAGCCAAGTAGCCTTCGGAAACGCGCGTTTGTCGTGCGACTTTTTTTACCACGAATCGCGGTTTAAAAAAAACGCGCGACAGACGCGCATATGCAATACGCCTAGGTGTGAACGAGACCTCACAGTACAACATATGCATTTGCCGTTTTTCATGCAGGAGAAATCAGAACAAGGTGTCTATATGTTAGTGCCCTGCAGAAGACAGACAAGATATCCACAAGATAAAACATTCAGTGATTCTCAAGGTGTCCCAAAGAAAAACGCCACCCAGGCTCCTGATACAATTGTTTCCTTTAGATCCTTAGTTCTCAACTGGTGGGTCGTAAACCAAAAATGGGTTGCGACCCTGTTTTCATTGCGTCACCCCATGCCTTCCACTGCACGAGGCGAGAGGCTGCTCTGTCTCCCCCAGCGCAGCACTGTCAGTTCTCGTGCCAAGCAGCCATTCAAAATATGCTGCCTGGCACCAAGTGTCAGCTTAAGGTGGGGTGGGATGGGACTATGGCCGCGAGGGAGCTCCATCCATATGTGCATTGCCTACAGCTCCCTCACGTGACCTGTACAGGTGCCTGGACTGATGTCAAATTCTGGCTCCCGCCACCTCTACAGGGCGTGCAAGGGAGCTGGACAAGCAATGCATATAAGGATGGAGCTCCATCACAGCACAAAAGCCCACACTGGACCCCAGGCTGAGGATCCACTACAGTTCTTGTAAGGTAGGGAGATTGGGTGGATCTTAAAAAAAAGGAAAAACATTTTGGGAGTGTGTATGCGTGTGTGAGAATGTCCGTCAATGTTTTTGAGGGACCGTTCACACCAGTACAGAGATTGCAGCTACTGTGCATTCTTGTGTGGGAGGTGTGTTGTGTTAGCATTCATTTGAATGGCACCCCACATGCACCTCCCACCCACAGTTTGATCGCCCGCACTGGACTCTGCGGTACCGCAATGCCGTGTGCTTCATTGCTGTGGGACTTGGGTCACGACTTAAATAACCAAGGACAAATGTGGGTCCTGAGGTTACACAGGTTGAGAACCGCTGCTTTAGATGTTACATATGTGTCATGCATTTCGATCGCCGACCTCTGATCTCTCCTGTGCTTAAAACAGGCATACTTATTCTGGCACAGTCTAATAAGGTATATACCTTTCAAGCATCTCAAAATGTACCCTACATACTGGCCTCCTATCACAATGCTAAGACGAGGGCAGCATCAAGGGCCTTCCTGCAAGGTCCTGGGACAGCCAAGAATCCCTTATTTCACAAGAAGATACTTCAGCACAATGGAGAACATCTATTCTGGAGATTTGGGATCCTCAGCCCAGGAAGACCTGTCACTAGGGCTGCAACAACTAATCGACATAATCGATTATAATCGATTATTGAAAAAGTTGTCAACTTTTTCAATAATCGATTAATCGGCTTCCGATCAGTTGGCCCTGTTCACAGCTCCACACACTGTGCGCCGCACCTCCTCCCCACCTCACGCTCGCCGCTGCCAGACCCACTCGCATCCACGCTCCACACGCCGCACCTCCTTCCCGCCTCACATTTCCTGCCCATCCACATCCACGAGGGGGGATGACAGCCGCTGATAGACAGGTCCAATCTCAGAAGCAAGTTGCTGGAAGACTGCTCAGGTAAGCCTGCACTTTCCAAAAACACACGGTACTCTATAATGTATTGCTGGGATTTGTAATTCTCTATAGCTGATGGTACATTGTGCTGTATATTATACAGAGGACTACAAATCCCAGCAATACATTATACACTGTATGTATAATGTATTGCTGGGATTTGTTGTACTCCTCTATAGCTGGTGATATTGTGCATTGCGCTGTATAGAGGACTACAAGTCCCAGCAATAATACATTATACAGCGCAATGCGGAATACCACCAGCTATAGAGGACTACAACAAATCCCAGCAATAATACATTATAAAGTGGTACAATGCTAAATACCACCAGCTATACAGGACTACTAAACCTAGCAATAGTACATTATACAGCTCAATGCAGAATATCGCCAGCTATTATGTACTATTGCTGCGATTTGTTGTATTCCTCTATAGCTGGCGGTATTCTGCATTGCGCTGTATAATGTGCTTTTGCTGGGTTTTGTAGTCCTCTATAGCCGGTGCCATTCTGCATTCATTGCTGTATATTTTTACACTTTCCATTTCACTATATTGCACACCACACTATCTTTTTTCTTTTTTACTTCCACCGCTCCAAGCTTGCTCCTGTGATGGACTACAACCTCGATACAAACTAGTAGTCCATCACTGGAGCCATTTTTTAAACTTTATTTTATTGTTTATCCGATTAACCGATTAATCGAACCTAATAATCGGCTAACTAATCGATTTTGAAAATAATCGTTAGCTGCAGCTCTACCTGTCACGTACCCTTGGTCTAGTTGGCAGAATTAGAAACCGGGGTGTAAGTGAAGTCCAATTTTTCTACTAAACCTAGCAAAAAATTGCGCTTTGTACTAAAATGCCTATATGAGATTTTAGTGAGGTTTTCATTTACTTTCGGTCACGGTTAGACAAATCCCCGGAGCCAAGTAGGCAATGCTCCTCAAAACTTACAGCTGGTGCCTAACCTCTGAGGGTTTCTCTAGCTGTTGTCAGCTGATCTGGCTCCTGGATTCCATATTATCTGTCCACCCCTGCTTTAAGTCTGTCCCTAAAGCTGTCCATAAACTGATCTATTTTTCTCGTTCAACCCGCAGGCTGAATGAGAAATATAGAGCAGATTCCCCCATCAACACTTAGGAGAGCGTCAATGGATGAATCCCGCTGTTTGCATTGTATTTTGACAGCGGCCCGTCAAAAAATACCCACCAAGAGCAGGCAGCTCATTGGCTGCCGGCTCCATTCGTATGAAGATTTCCAGCCAGCCCCTTCCATCAGCTAATCGAGGAATGCCGACTGAAAGGGTGCCGACAGCGGCACACACTGTACACATTTCAACCGGCTCCTCAAAAACCGTTCGAAATTCTCCGGGGGGAAAATCCGGGAGACCGCCATCACAGACTGATGGTCAGCTCTAAAGTAAAAAGGTTTTCTGATGAGTACTGTGTTCCAATGAATGCCAAGCTGCTCTTCAAATTAATTAGTAGATATGTGTTACAACTACTTCCTCTAAAACGGTTGATTGGCTGAAGTTCTAAGTTGGGAGTCTCCTGCAGCCGCTTTAGCAAAGAATGTCAGGGTATTTTCCACATTTCTGCTGACAGTAGAAATTCCCTTTAAGTCCAAATTATAAAGTGTTATCAGCTTTTACAATCAGAAGCAGTTGTGAAACCGCTTGGCTCAGCTGTTCCAGTATAAAAAGGCACAGCCCAAGAAACCTCTTTATTCAGACTATTTGGTTATTTGCCTTCACAGTACCCAAGTTCCTGTGTTTGTAAGGTCACCATGAAGAAAAATTTAAATTTACAACATAATTTATATTGTGGACAATTGTGTGCTGTTCATCAGAAAGCTGCCAATGTGGCATTGTTTAAAGCAGCCTATATTTTCCTTCACTGATGCCAATATTCTGGAGTCATTTAGCAGAAATCAAAAACAGAAAGAAACTCAATTCCAAAAACGCTGTTTTGTTACAAGGATCAAAAGTGATGGGAAACACAAAAATGTGAGTTACAGAATAGGAAAAAGGGTGAAATATTTCAAAGGGGAGAGTTGTTTTGGTGTCAATGCTTCAAGAGGGGGATTTCCTTCATTTTGGAGAAATTTCCTCCTATTTCCTGTAGCATGGGATGGAAAGTGAAGGGAGATCTCGCAATAGCACACAATTTCCAAAAACAACACTATCCAAACTGATTTTAGATATACTTTAAGAAGGCCGTAGACATACAGAGGTTTCCCAGCGAACAAGAAGTCTGACCAATTCTCCAATGATATAAGGAATACCATAACTAGTCCTCACGCTCAGTACCGTAGAACGACTGCAGTGCATCTGTGGTGCTTAGAACCAGATATGGCCCCATTTACATGGAGTTTCCAGTGGGTTGCCTTCAGCAATTAAAAGGAGTTTAGAGCTGCAGCTAACGATTATTTTCAAAATCGATTAGTTAGCCGATTATTAAGTTCGATTAATCGGTTAATCGGATAGAAAATAAAATACATTTTTAAAAATGGTTCCTAATCACCTCCAGGGTTGGTCAGATGTGGACTAATTGGTGCAAGTGATGAGCACATTTAAAAGCAGTGGCATTTTACAACAGTACATAGGCCGGCTCTACCAGAACAGCAATCGTCATTTGCTCAAGGAGGAAAGAAGCTGCTGTGCAGGTTGGAACTTCCCAGATAATGGTTATGCCCCCTCAAAAGACAGGCCAGCATTGAAGATGTTTTTTAAATGGCCACCTTCCCAATCACCATAGGTACAAACACGTACAAAAATGTTAATGTTAGCCTATCCTGTGGGTGGATGCCTTAACCCAGTGTACAGGACGCCAGAAGATGGGTCTTGGGAGAGGTGTAGATTTCCCTTTGTTCAGGTTGTGTTTCCTTTAAGGGACGGAAATGGGTTAACACCTGCTGCAGGAAGTGTGTTCAAAAGTAGAGGTGCACCGAAATGGAAATTTTGAAACCGATGCCAGGGATGCGTCGATGCATCGGCCCGAAACATGGCTCTTCCGGCATTATGCCAAAAGTGCCATTTTCGGCCGATATGTTTCGGGGGCCGATATATCGGTGCATCCCTATTCAGAAAGGATAGGAAAACCCGCCGGGAATCGTACGATTCTCGGCGAGTTAGTGGCCTGCTTGTTCGACAACTGCCGAACGGGCCGGTGTGCGCACGTGCACACTGCCTGTTTGCAGTCATCGTAAGCCCGCCCCTCAGCGTGGCGGCTTGCGATGATCGCAAATACGATCTGCCTGTCCAAGATGGGCAGATCGTACGTTTTTTTTAAGTACTTTACAACCCTCGCAAGACAAAAGTCTTGCGAGGGTTGTAAAGTGTATGGGCACCTTAAAGTTAAGAGTGTGATCACCTTATGGACTGAAACCATCCAAGCTGGTTATTCTTTTCTGTGCTGAAGAAAGCAAACAGTACAGTTTATAATTTCTATGCTGAAGAAAGCAATCTTTTAAGTTGTTTTGCTGTACTGAAGAAAGAAATGACTGTTTATGTTGCTGTTGTGGGAAAAAAAAAATGCGATTTGTCTGATAAAGCCTGTGTCCGGCGGTCCAGCTAATTCCCCAAAGATCACACCAGCAACAAAAAAACAATACTAAAATTCTCCTTTTGCGTGGCCTGACCCTTTTAAATTTGACATTTACCACTTGTACACCATGTTGAATTTTAATGCAGAGAAAAAGATATTGTAGAAGATTGCAAAGACATCTTATAATGATGCCACATATTTCTTTAAGCCTCTCAGTATGATATGAAATTTTGCATGTACTTGCGTAAATAAGTCTTTCTAATTCACAGCACAAAGAACACACAGGTTGAGAGTGGTTTCCCAACTAAACAGTGGGGATGAAAATAAAACGCAAAGAAAATATACAATCTGAACCAGTTACATTTCCATCACAAACGCATTCTAGTCACCAAGAATCTAATTTACAAGTGATGGGTACTTTCTAAGCAAGTCCGCCTTACGTATCATGGCTGCATCATGAATGGTGCAAACAGTAGAGAAGGTATAATCTGTCGTTCTACCCAATTCATGTATTTTAATTCCTGGAAGGATTTAAAACATCAGTTTATAAATGTGTGCAGTTATCAGTCCTTAGCTGTAGTTTTCTTTATTTTCAGGCCAAGTACATTTTCTGCACGCACAAAAAAAAATAAAAAACACATTGATCCTGCCAGAAATTAAGTATACAGTACAGTGAGTGAGATAAAAGCCTGAAAAAAGGAAACAGCCGCAACATCTAAGGACTAGTAAACTGCAACATATTCCATTTTTGTTCTTGGGTTTAAATAGGGCCAATTCACACCACATCCAGATCATCTCCAGACCAGACCAGATTGTTTCCGGACCCAAAATGCATCCTAATGTTTCCCTATACTATTCCTGGTCCCTGTTTACACCAAAGCAGTCCGTTCCAGACCAGACAACTCCTGCATGTGTCATTTTGTTTGGTCTGCACTAGAACTAAGGGCAGGTTCACACCATTTTCTGGACCAGGTATGGTCTGGAAAATGGTGTGAATGTGCTCTTAAGGGTGGCAATAAACTGCACAAACCATGCAATGGAATGATCTGAATATTGCCTATAAAGCTGGCCATACACTGTCTGGAGCTCAGTGGGTGGCACTGTTGACACCCCTCTGTCCGGCATCCTTCGATCAGAAAATCAAACGGATGATTTTTGGGGGGAACAGCGATGGCAGCCAATCAGCTGCCATCGCTGTTCAGGTATTCCGACAGCAGCATGCCGGGGACACAGTGGGAGATTCGTTCCTGCTGCTAAAGGAGGAGGAATATTTATATTTTTTCATTCAGCCCGCAGGTTGAACACAAAAAATATAACAGTGTATGGACAGCTTAAGGATCAGGACCATGAGACTTCCAATAATCAAAAGTGCTTTCCCTCTCAATAATTAGAAGCTCCCTGTACACACGGTTGCTAATTGTTTGTTGCCTTTCCAATAGAGGAAAGAAAGGAGTATATGCAGGGCCGGATTTCCCACAAGGCCAACCGAGGCATGGCCTCGGGGGGGCAGTGATTCCTATTGCCCGGGACATGAACTTATGGGCGCCGGGCAGGTAGTAGTTCTCTACATTTAGCCCTGTTTTGGGCAAACAGAGCTAAATGTACAGCGGGAAAGCCACTAGTTTGTTTACAAGTGATGTTGACGATGTCACCAAGATCACTTGTATGCAGCCTGCTTGTCCGTCCTCCCTTGCCTGAGATCCTCTCTTCAGGATGGAGAGCAGGGAGCAGAGCAGAGAATGTCTGTTCTCCGCTCTTCTCTGTGTAAGCAGTGAGAGGGGAGAGCTGCACTCACAGCTTTCCCTTCAGCTGTCTATATTGGAGGTGACAGGTTCAATAAAGAGAACTTTTACCTCCAAATGCTATCACACAGGGGGCTTGTTAGGTCCGTGTGAGAGGAATAAATTTAAATGAAAAATAAATAAATTATAAAATAATACAGTAGAAAAAAATTTAAAAATATTAAAATAAAAAAAAGGTGATGAAGTAAAAAATAAATTATAAAAATTAAAAGGAAAAAAAAAAGTTAAAACTAACCCTGCCATCTGGTTGCCATTCTCCATTGGGGCTCATAGAGGAACCTTGCCTTGGGGCAGCAGAGAGAGTAAATCTGGCCCTGAATATATGCACTATAAATGTTATTTTCAGATTACCCTGTATGGGTGCTCTTATATCCATTATAGCAACTTTCATAGAACAAGTCTGAACAAGTTGATCCCAAGGTTTGTGTACGATCATCTCCTAATTATAAGATCTGTCCAGGACAAGCAATGAAAATGTATATGAACACACATGACCTTGCCAACTAGGAGGAGACTGCCCCAACTGAACTCTGCCCATGCCAGCGTGATATTACTCAGCAAACAGATCTAGAACAAAACCATACTTGGTTTCACTTTGTTAATCATACAAATGTTCTGCATAGAGAAAATGTAAAGATGTGAAAAAGGGGGCCTGGTCACACCTATGCAAATGAAAAGTGTGACTGTTACTAAGATTACAAAAACCACAGGAACTTCCCTTCGTAGACCACTCTCCTAATGTGAGACATTTTATTAAACAAAATATACTTACCCGTGACATCTTCTCATGAGCTTCATGGGCTGTTCTGTCCAGGACATGCAGCCTTTTCCCCCAAATCTTTCCCAGAACCTGTGCGCCCCAAATTCTTTTCACGTCAATGGAAAGACTTCTGTAGCCCACTGACCTTTTAACTGGTCTATAACGGAATGTAGTACAGACTGAGCATGTACAAAGACTTCAAAAGCAGAAACAACCAACCAGACAAAGAAAACTGGCATGAATGGGCACAAATCAAATTTGATTTAGTATATAAGCAAATAGCAAGCAGATGAAAAGCACCTGGAGGTGTGACAAAAATGCTCCATAGTCATTGAGTGTTGGAGTCAGGGTGACGCCATAGGCAGGGTTTTTTGACAGAAAGGGTTAGTTTCTAATACATCATTGTGGACGATATGTGGTCAGTGTAGATGGAAAACCGTGATAAGAGTTCTTGAGGAAATCCAAATTGAAAAGTCACAACTATAAGAACAAGAGACACAGAAGACAAGTGCTTAACATAACCAAATGAGAAAAAGCGCAGACACAGGAGAGGACCACTAACATAAAATGACACCAATGAGAACGAGTGCGGACACAGGAGAGGACCACTAACATAAAATGACACCAATGAGAACGAGTGCTGTCACAGGAGAGGACCACTAAAAACATAAAATGACACCAATGGGAACGAGTGCGGACACAGGAGAGGACCACTAACATAAATGACACCAATGAGAACGAGTGCGGACACAGGAGAGGACCACTAACATAAAATGACACCAATGAGAACGAGTGCGGACACAGGAGAGGACCACTAACATAAAATGACACCAATGAGAACGAGTGCGGACACAGGAGAGGACCACTAAGCACTGAAAACAATTCTATAAACCTGTGTATTTTACGTACAGTTCATTAACAGAATTTTTGATAATAGGACATTTTTGTGTATTACAACCCATTCAAAGGATGTGCACACCACCCCTAACAGCATTGGGATTGCTGCCTCAGGAATTCATAGGTTGGTGCCGCAGGTATCTCAAAATGCACCCTAACATTAGGTGTGAATGAAGCCCAACTGTTCCCAGCTACACTCCTTAGTCAGTGGCCCCTATAGTGGGCCTGTAGCCACATGTGGTTCCCGCAGCATATTTGTACATTAGGGCAGACTTGGCTTTAAGACTCACTTGGCTTTAAGACTGACTTGGCTTTAAGACTGTTCACACCTAGGCGTATCGAATATGCGCGCTTGGCGACAAACGCGCGTTTCAGAGGGTTACTTGGCTGTATCCCAATGGAAACGCGCAACAAAAACACCGCAAAGAAGCTCCTATACCTTTTCAGGCGTAGGCCGTTTTGTAGCGCGTTCAGATGGGCTGAAATACGGCAAGGTGTGACCCATACCCATAGAAAACAATGGGATTGTCATGTTTGAGCGTTTTGTAGAGCGTTCGTAGAGCGTTGAACGCGCTACAAAACGTACAGGTGTGAACCAGGCCTTAGTGTTCCCTCCTCCATCGCCGCCATCTTCTCCTGATCATCCTCCAGGTTTGGGGGTCATCCTTCTTCAGCTGTTTGGTGGCTGCTGTTACTGTAAATCCCACAGAAGTTGCATCATCCAGATACACAGCAGTCAGAGTACAACGGATACAAATGAGGAAGGGAAGGTTTATGGTAGAGTCTCTTATGCCATAAATCTCTACCTGCCAACAATAGTTATATATTATTCAGCTTTAGAGTATACTACATTTCTTCTAGTTCAGCATATCAGAGGGAAGGATTAGAAACCTTTTTTTTTTTTTTTTGCTGTGTCCCCAATGGGGAGATTTACCCTATTTGCCTTGGCGGCCATTGTTACTGGGACAGAAAATATGGGAACATCCAAAAAATTGACTCAACAGAACAGAAATAGGAGGGAAAAAAATCTTGCAATGGGGAATTTTTTTCTGGTAAAAACTAACAGGGCACGTCCCTTACTTTAGATGGTTTTCCTTTCACTTCCTGTTTTGTGTCTCCAGGGCAGGAGGTGAAAGGGGAATTCCGAATGAGACCCAGTAATCAATGATTTCACCCTGTTAAGTACCCATCTATGTCTGGTGATCAGTGAATTGGCACCGTGCCTATTTTGAGAAGAGCACTTCCCTGTGCATGTGTTCCCAGCTCCGCCCACCTTCTGTCACTCAGACGGTCTATTACTACTAGTGATGTGCAGGATCTTGGTGCGAACCCAGTTCACCCAAATCTTTTGCTAAACTGTGATTGCCGCAATCACCCCTGACCTCAGAGAGGGGCATTCCCTGCCCCTCAGCTACACATCACAAAAGGGATGGGGAATGCCCATGCTGCAGCCGATTAAGTCGGGAGCGGGGCGTGTCAGTCAGAGTTTTGCGCAGGCATGGGCAAACTGGGTTCCCACGAAGCCCAACCCTCCCCCCCTTTCATCAATAATTACGACCATATGTAGACTGCCATTGCCAACCTCCTTCTGATGCCTTTGGTGTTCTGACCCGTAAAAAGCATGCAACCATTGAAGACAGAACTTCTGATCTGCACACTTCCTCTGGTTTGCCTTGGCAGCTGACATATCTCTCCTCTTACAGATTTCCTGCAACTGAGTACTTAGATCATACCAGATCCACTGCAGCCAAACGTAAGCCGATACATTTCTATGTACATAGTGTCCACATTTCCTCATTCCATCCAAGGAAGAAATACACCTTTTAGACCATCCTCCATTATACCCCGAGAGGTAATGAGCAGGGATTCGTGTCCTCTACTCTCTGCTTTCTCCTTCATACCAGATCCACTGCAGCCAAACGTAAGCCGATACATTTCTATGTACATAGTGTCCACATTTCCTCATTCCATCCAAGGAAGAAATACACCTTTTAGACCATCCTCCATTATACCCCGAGAGGTAATGAGCAGGGATTCGTGTCCTCTACTCTCTGCTTGTTCCTTATTGCTGCTGTTCTGTATTGCTGGATTATAAAAACAATATAACATACATAATATATATATATATA